>NC_085140.1:327666800-327724822 GCF_024139115.2 Armigeres subalbatus | reverse complement strand
ACCGAGCCGAAAAGCAATCGCAGACTTCATTTCCTGCTAAAAGTGTGAGTGCTGTTCAATCGATGATGCGGTTGCTTCTTTCCGGTTGAATGAAAGTATACGCTTGTCGTCTCTGCGTCTCAACCAATGAGAACGTGGTAATGGAATGATGCAAAATTATGCGGTACCCATATTTAAAGGTTCCCTGATCTCAATGTTTTCATTGAAAACAGTTTCGCCTATTGAAACAAGTTTTTCGGGTCTTATCAAGCATGGACATGAAAGGATACTTGAAATCTGTCGATTGAGGGGCTTACAGCAGAAAATCGTCCATTGAGACGAACGCTATTAACGTTTAAAATCTTTCAACACAGCGTAACGCGGTCGATTTGAATATTTTGGAATTACACCCGGTATAGTAAAGAGAGACGTAAGTCCTACGTCAAAACCTAACAAACTCAAGGATATGGTTCTGTTTACTATTTTTGAATGATGTAAAGGTAAGAATATTCATATCGAATACTTAAGAATATTTAAACAGACTCTTTTAAAAACTCTAGATCTTCTCGTACGGCCTTGAGATAATTACATCGGACCACATCATTCGCATGCACTAAGTTTTCAAACATTCTACGACATATATGTTTATAATAAAATATAAATAAATTTCAATTTCCATAAAGTTGTAATTGAAGAGTAGAGGATGAGAGTATTGTAGAGAATAAAACTTGATAAATAAAGATAAATAAATTCTACATTAATACAAACATATTCCTATTGTAACATCATTTCGTCTCCAACAATAAAGAAAAATGGAAATCCGCCAGTCTATGATATTTCTGGTGTTTGTACTCAACAGGCGTGATCTGCAAAACCATTTCTCAACGTTTGACTCCTGAACATCTTGAAAGGCGTAGTTAAGTAACAAACAACACATCACCGTTGCCAACGCCAAACCGTATAAAAGGCGGTGTCAAGGAGCCAGAAGTCATTCTTACAACGGATGTCGGCGAAGCATCTATCAAGAAAAAGTAATACGTAACTGAAACGAAGCATACTGATTCAGCTCGACACCATCAGAGCCACCATCATCCAGCACCGAAACCTAGCCAGTACAGCAGCAGTCCACCCTACAGACCCGACAATGCAGCAATGCTGAGCAGATACCGGCAACAGCAGCAGAGTCGAGCCGAGACCGGCCGGCATCGGTGATGAGCCGAGACAGGCTGAAGAAAAGCCACATGATGCTGCATGTATGTCCAAAAAACAAACGGTTCTTCAGAGAGCCAATAATAGAGATAAAAATCAAAGCTTTCAATACCCTTCGGGATAGAAATTGTACTTGGGTGCCAAATCCAATATTCTAGTGATAAAATTTTATGCGTGATTTTCATAAATAGCGTCAAAACTAACAGTGGATAATTTTTCTGACTTAACCGCGAAGTGGACCAAAGACTTCGCTTGACCATGCCTAAAAAAACATAAGATGTGAAAATCTCTCACATAATATTAGGATATTTGGATTAAAAAAACACCGATAACAGCTCAAACATTAATAAACAATCAATCGATTTTTCATCAAATGTTGGATTTTTTGTCATTGATCAAGAAATATCTAGATAAACATTGTTTGATACTAACCGCACACAAAGCGAACGTGACTGAATGATCGTCCCATGTTACCAATTCTAAATCTTATCACCCGAAATCCCATGTCCGGGTGTTTCCTTCCATCTACTACTAATAATGTTGTCTCAGAAAAGAACACGTACTTCTCACCTGAACTGCAATTCTAAGCTCGCTTGCCCGGCTTATTGGCCTGTATCAAGCGAAAAGTCCCGTTAGGAAATAGACGCCAGCAGCGAGCAACAAGCGTAAAAAGAAGAAGCCCTTCTCAGGCAACGCGTTGATGATGATGACGCTTTTGGCTGACAAAGAAGCGGGATACAAGACACTGGCTGATTGGCCCACCAATTGGGAAGCAGAGAAGATTCAAAATGAATTATAAAGAAAAGTGCATTCGCTCACATGAGCATTCAGTCTTTATACCACCACTAGAAAATTCGCGGTTGTTGAAAAGATCGTTTTCTTACTTTTGGACTTAACCAGAAGCAAACAGCCTTTTTCAAGGCTCTAAGAGTTAAAAATAATGTTCTCCTTCAGTCGCTATCGCACGGATTAGGAGGCCCTACATCCCCTGCTGGGCGTGGATTGTGGCTTATTTCAGGCAGTCCTTCAGTGGGAAGGTTGCCACTGTCGAGAACTAATATTCCGTGACCGGACAGATACTTCGTGAATTGTTTTTGATGATTCTTGTTCGAGGTAGATTTGATTTCTGTGTCGGTTTGATGAGAAGATTTTGCCAAGGAATGGTATGCAACGCCGATTATTTATCCAAAATAGTTGATGTGAGAAATTTGGACATATCTAGATTGCTTTGAGAATAGGTCGTATGTGCAAACGAGAGATTCTCTTTGATCACGCTCTCTTTCGGTCATATATCGGCTAGTTTTACATATTTTGCTACATTTCCACTTCAGCATGATAGACAAAACTATTGTCTTTGGATATCTGCCAAGAAATTCAAAGTAATCTTTTGTATGGTTTCGTAATAATCCAAAGAGAATAGATCCAAAGAGAGACTCTCTTTTGCACATACGACCTATTTTCAAAGCACTCTAGATATTATGTATCTTAAAGGCATGGTCAAGTCAAGTCCTACGTCCACTTAGCGGTTATGTCACAGACATTACCTACTGTTCGTTTTTTTGTCGTTCGTTTTGGTCGCTCAGAAATTTGAATATTACCACTGATAGGGTCCTCGATTCCTTTCTCATTTTCACTGTTGCATGGTATATTATCCTCTTTTTCTAATTTATTGCTCCCAGTATTGCTTTGGTCAGTTCCTTTTTCAAGACACTGTGGTACCTTCTTAACGTCTTGAACGTTTCGGGCATATTGAATCCCTCTTCTACTGCGAATAATTACTCGCGCACCGTCTCTTGCAATTATTGAATATCTTTCGGCCGAAAACTCTGGATCCGACTTATGCGATTTCTGTATGGCGACAAGAACGGTGTCACCTACTTGTAAATCCGAATCTTTCGCTCCCCTCTGATTGTCTGCATATTTTTTGCTTTTTAGTTTAGAAATTGCATCCTTTTTCTTGATGTCCGTACGATCTAACGACTCCGTATTATTGACCTCCCAAAGACATGGGAAAGTTCCTCGGAACTTCCAGCCTACTAATAATTTGAAAGGTGTTACGCCTAGACGGGACAGTGGACGGACTTTGTTATGTGTGTGAACATATTTTTCCAAGGCATTCCTCCAGTTGATTTTGTCCAATTTGGCAGCCGCCAAAGCATGTTTAATCCCAACGTTTTGTCTTTCTACGGCTCCGTTTGATTGTGCGCTTAGTGGAATTGACTTTCGTATCTTTATGCCTCGGTTTTCCCATGTTTGACAAAATTGTCACTCTCTGAAATGGAGGGCCATTGTCGCTCTGTATTGCCAGAGGATAACCCCATACTTCAAAAATCTTCAGCAAAAGCAGAGTTAGTTGTGTCGCCATTGATATGCTTCATTTTCTATAACGTGAATGTACCTAAAATTATAACATAGTTTTATTTTATCTAGGCTTTTTCTGATTTTTAATAATACCTAGAATAGGTATCCACGACTACTAAGAATTCTCCGAAGCCGAAATCCTTATACGTGTAGAAGTCTATCTGTAAAATTTCCCACGGTCCTTGTGGTAATGCTCTTGATGTAAGTGGAAGCGGAGCATTCTTCTTTGATAGCCTTAAGCATGTTTCACATTTGTCAACATATTGTTGATTTTCCTTGATTATACCTGGCCACCAAAAATGATTTCTCGAATCATTTTCATTGAAGAAGTTTCCGTATTACCTTGATGTGCTAGTTCCATGGCCCGTACTCGTAATTTGAATGGCAATATTACTCGATCTTCTTTGAAAACCATGGCTCCCAGCACCCGCATGTATTTGGCTTGGCATTCGTATGTATGATGCGCTGTATTCCACAAACCGGTTTTCAAAGACTCTCTAATATCATTTAGCTCTTTGTCGACTTCTGCTTCTGTTTCAAATTTGGTTCCAATTTATTTCCATATTTGCAACATCCAGGACAAAAGTAAATGTTCATCCGAAGAATCATCGAATGTGCCATCTTGCTGATTGTCAATTACCAATCTTGAGAGAATGTCGGCGATGTTCATGTCACCTGGAACGCTTTCAACAGAAAAATTATACTGTTGCAGTCAGTGCCCAAGCCTCTGCTCTTGATACAGCTCGCTTCCCAATGCGATGCATTCCATCGAAAATAAATTCATTTGACCTGGCATCCGACCTTATCTTAAACGATATACTTATTAAGTAACTGGAAAATCTTTCCACGCCCCATACCATGGCTAAAGCTTCTTTCTGCGTATGTGGATACTTCTGTTCCGCTGATGGTAATGCTTTAGAAGCACAAGCAATTACCCTTGGTTTCGATAGCTCATTAAATTGGACTAAAACATCCCCCAGACCATGTGGCGATGCATCAACATAGAGCTCAGTTTCATCCGTTTGCTTATAGTATCCTAATGTCTTGATTTTTTAGTCCAGGCATCACATTTTAGATATAGTTGAACTCTTGGTCCAATTCTGTTGACCAGTAAAATTGCTTCGATCTTGCCAATTCTCGCAATCGCCATGTCTTATCTGCTCTATGAGGTATGAATCTTTCAATATAGTTGATTAATCCTAGAAAGCTCCTGACTTCATCTTGGTTTCTGGTCGGCGAAACTGTTGAATGGCCTTTATCTTGTCGTTTTCAATACTCCAGCCACTGGCTGATAAATCGAACCCAAGAAATGTTACTTTTTGTTTGGCAAATACGCATTTGCTTTTTATTTATCATAACATTGTGATCCTCGAGACGCTTCATAACTTCAGCCAGAGTTCCTTATCGTTTCTTCTTTTTGTTGATTCGAACACTAGTACATCATCCTAGTAGTTTACCGTTCCTTCACATCCTGTTAAAATAACTGACTGCATAATCTCCTGAAATATGTCCGGAGCATTGCATAGGCCAAATGGAAACCGACGGCACCGATATAGTGTATCTCCTGAGAAGAAATTTGTCAAATGTCGACAACGTTCGTCCAGTACGACGTGAAAGAATGCGTTTTTCAGGTCTATTGTTGAAAACCATTTGCACCGTGTAATTCCAATAAGATAGATTCAAATGTCGTGGCATTTTGAATGGTGTCCGGAAAATGCATTTGTTCGGGCCTCTCAAAATCAATAACTAAGCGAATGTCGTCCTTTCCTTTTTGGCACAACTAGCAATGATGAGCAAGGATCTATCCATGTTTTCTGTGACAGGTTCGATTATTCGGTTGACAATAGTTCGTCAATTTTCAGTTGTGCCAATCTCTTGAAGCCTGCCGGGATATGGTATATACATTTCTAGCAGGAGGTAAATCCTTATTATAATGTAGCAGAACGGGTGGAACGTTGAATTTCGGAAATTCTTCTTGAATTAAAGCTGATACTGTGCTTATTGCACCAAGCTCGCATTTCCAGATATTGCCGTGATCGTTCACCGGAACTCGAAGTCCCACGTCTAATAGACTGTACCTAGCCGCTGTGTTGAATCCCATCAAGGATCGCGATTCTTCAACAACGTAGAATTTTTCCAAAAGATTCGGTCTATCTTCAGAAACGTGTAACTTTGCAAAAACGTTGCTACTACATCAATTTGGCCTAATGAAGCATATGCTCGCAGTGTTTTTATCCGCAGTGGTGCATACCTCATGAAGTTCGCTCTCGGTACACTTGTTTTGTCGCATTTTATCCCAAGTTTGTTTCGTGATAGTGTTTACTTGTGCTCCAGAGTCAATAAAGAAAATTACCCGTACCCCAGCAATTCGACCAATAACATATGCATCTTCCTCTGTTAGTGGATTGTAAGCTGGTACAGTGCATATTGTCTTTTCAGTGATAGTAGTTTCGGATATGTATTTCTTTTCATTCTATAAAAGTAAAACAACCTATATTATGATATCGATTATTTTGATAACAGCATTATTTCACATTTGAAAAAAACAATAAAACCCTATATACTATTCTTTTCTTTTTTTTTTTAAGGTTCAAATTATCAATCAAAATTATACTGTTTTATCTGGTATACTTCTTTCCATACTGAGAATGATTAAAGAAAATAAACCGTACATCTACTCAATATTTTCATGAGAATATTTTATTCAAAATTCAAAAGGTTAAAGTTTACTTCGAATGTGAAATAAGAGATATTAAACGTTATTCTAATTCAACCACATTATGTACCTTTTCTTCATTATCTTCCCATTTTGAGTAATTGCTGCGATCTTAGCTCTCGGCTCTTCTTCTTCCGTTCCATCGTGTATTCGCTTTTGACCGCTTCCTTGTCGGGACTGAGCTGAACAAGCTCGAGCTAAAATGACCACGTCGGTTACAATTATGGCACACCTTATCCAGATTTGGACAATCTGCTGGACCATGGTACATGCTGGCGCATCGCCAACAAGCATTTCTGGGTGAACTTGCACGGAGAGCCTGATAACGATGATAGAGGAACCTTTTCCGCGATGATATCCCTGATATCTTGATCCGGTTCCACGTCGTAACTGGAATCGTTGAGTTGTGCCTTGCGGTGCTGCAGTTACTGCAGCGATGCTTTGTCGATTTAGTTTCTGGTATTCTTCCTCATTGAAAATCTTCATCTCTCGGTCTCGTACCATAGCAATTAGGCTATTCATGTCATGGTTTACCCAGTTTCGTTGAGCTAACACGCACACGACTATCGCTTGTCCCTTTAACAATAGTTCGAACTATAGCTTCCATTTCCTCCTCGTTTTTGTAGTCACAAAGCCTAGCTGCCGCTGCTACCCGACGGACGAAAGAAATGCTTTATTCTCCTTGGACTTGTATGAGTGTTCATCAATTTGCCTCGTTGTCCAATAATGTAAGTCCTTGACCCAAAGAATCGATCTAACGAGCAATTGCGTTAGAGAACGGATGTGTAATCTCCGGAGGCATATCTATAGCGGTCGATGCTCCCTGCATCACTTCCAAGAGTTTCGTCCCAGCTTTAATTCTAAAAATGTTCATCTTCGCACTTTCATCCGTCCTTGGACCAGATTAAACGATGCTGTTACATAACCTCCTTCCAATGTTCATTATGCCTTCTCGTCAATATCGATTTCTCCTTCAGATGGGCTGCATTCCGGGATATTTAACGATCCGAGTGACATGTGGTTCATGGTGGCTAACAGGGACTCGTTGCCAGATGCCTGTTGTTGACACGTATCCATTTGTCTTGTTTGATTATTTCCTGCGTTTTCTTTGTTAAGCAGTAATTGGTCTTTTTCTTTTCTAACTAAATCCAACTCGTTTTTGAGTGCTACCATTTGCTCCATTAGCATCTTTTTCGAAATCTTACTCTTCGATTTCAGTTTCATTCTGTAACAAAACAGTAAAGGGTATACTTTGTAGTTCAACTTAATTGTTCATATCATTTTATATTTCTCATTCTTATTATTTTTTTTTTCGTGCTGCCTCGACTACAGCTTTAAATGAAATTTTACTTTGCATTAACTATCAGAGCTGTATTTTATTTATCGGATAGTGCCTCGTATATAGTTCCGTAATGATTACTGATTAGTGAGCTTCAGACACTCTTCCTTAACTATCCGAGGTCAATAATGCTGAATACTGCCTCATCTACAGTTCAACATTTTGAAATACTTACCGATTGGGAGATGTTGGTCTGCTACCGCCCGCGCCATTGTCGTAGTTTTCAGCGCTTGAATCGGGTGCCCACCCGAACCAGTTCTCGTCCATGCTTGGTTCTCTTGATAAGATCTTGATAGATGTATCGTCCTGCCACGATCACCAGACTTCAGTCCTTGCTTGATAAATCTGGAAAGCTTGATTTTCTTTTTCTTGATAAGATGCGTTCGCCACGACATCCGTTGTAAGAATGACTTCTGGCTCCGTTGACACCCACCTTTTATACGGTTTGGCGTTGGCAACGGTGATGTGTTGTTTGTTATACTTAACTACGCCTTTCAAGATGTTCGGGAGTCAAACGTTGAGAAATGGTTTTGCAGATCACGCCTGTTGTGATGCAAACACCAGAAATATCATAGACTGGCGGATTTCCATTTTTCTTTATTGTTGGACGAAATGATGTTACAATAGGAATATGTTTGTATTAATGTAGAATTTATTTATCTTTATTTATCAAGTCTTATTCTCTACAGTGCTCATCGATTGTTTCTGCGAAGATGGCGCTTCTGCGGCAACATGCAACGCTGATCTTGAGGAGGACCACCATGATCGACGCACTGGGTCGGGCAGAGGCGTTCATTCAAACCTACGACGAGCAACGTGACCGGTGCGGTGCAGAAAATCTGTTGATGGATACCGTTACAGTGGGCTTCCCAGCTCAGGATATACCGGTACAAACTTGTCAGATTCCCCAGGACTTGTCGTTAGCGGATCTCTCGTAAAGTCGCGTAAAGCATTTTCATTCCTTTTTCCCTAGTACCGCTCGTTTGCAATTCGCCAATGATCTACCAATTTTGGTGGACAGCATGCTTGGATGGGTCATTACGGGTTCCGCTGACCTGGTTCATCCCGCTCAACAACAATTCCCCAGTCTCCATGATGACCCTCGAAGAAAGCATGGAACGAGTTTGGAAAACGGAGGAGCTGACTGTCGGTGATAGTTATTCCCTCGAAGAACGTCTTTGCGAGCAGGTTTACCAATCCACTACCTCAATGGACGAAAGAAAGCTGATTTTGATGCGATGCTTGGAGATTCCTCGAACTCGAACGAATTCGTTGCCTTGATCGAGACTTAAAATTAAAATAAGAGTACCACGCAATTATGAAGGAGTACCTCTCCCTTGGCCACATACGGCTAGTCGAGACGGACGACGGTACTAAATATCCAACATAATATTTGTCCCACCACCCCGTGATCAAGGAGGCTAGTACTAGCACAAAGGTTAGAGTCGTCTTCGATGGTTCGGCTCGTACTTCCACTGGCTTCTCATTGAATGAAGCACTATGCGTGGGTCCGGTGGTCTTCTATCCCTCATCCTGCGATTTCGCACTTATCCAGTTGCCCTCGTCAGAGACATCGCCAAAATGCACCGACACGTACAAGTGCATCCAGAAGACCGATTTCTGTACTCTGTTCCGATTTTATAAAAGTACTCACATCCAGGTTTACGAACTTCTGACAGTAGCCACTCGGACTCTGCAGCAGTTTACGACGGATGAAGGGGATGATTATCCTATTTCTATGTTGATGACTATATTGGAGGGGCTAATTCCGTGGAAAAAGCAGTCC
Source organism: Armigeres subalbatus (assembly GCF_024139115.2). NCBI lineage: Eukaryota > Metazoa > Arthropoda > Insecta > Diptera > Culicidae > Armigeres > Armigeres subalbatus. The sequence goes on along the minus strand of NC_085140.1, from coordinate 327,715,432 downwards.
AGCTTCAGATAGAGCTATCCGATCTGCTTAGCAAAGGAGGATTCGAGCTAAGGAAGTAGACGTCGAATCGCTTGAAGGTTGTTCAGAGTCTCGAACACAATCAAATAGGCACTCAATCATCCCTAAAATTCATCCCGAACGAGACCATTAAGGCTCTAGGAATTCGATAGGAGCCAGAGTCCGATCAGCTTCGCTATGAATCGCAGATACCGTAAAGAGATACCTATCCTACGAAACGATCCATCTTGTCGGATATCGCAAGGTTATTTGACCCCCTCGGTCTAATCGCACCAGTTATCGTGAAGGCAAAAATCCTCATGCCAGAGCTGTGGTCGCTCTCCTGCGACTGGGATGATCCAGTTCCAACTGCAATCCGCTTGAAATGGGAGCAATTCAGGCACGAGCTACCAAAGATCACCGTTTATAGAATTAACCGTCACGCATTCCTCCCGATGGCTACTGTTGAACTTCACACCTTTGCCGATGCATCAATGTCTGTATATGATGCCTGCACCTACGTTCGATTGAAAACTCTCAGGGAACTGTTAAAATTCGGCTATTGGCTTCGAAAAGCAAGGTTGCGCCCTTGAAGCGGCTGTCCATCGCTCGATTAAAGATGTGTGCTTGCGTGTTAGCAGCGCATTTACATACATCATCGCCGGAAAGAAGCAATTGGTATAAATGTGTTTGCTAGACGTGTGCGCCGGTCATATAATCGGCGGCGGCGCGGTGGTCACTTTTGCCCCGGCGGCGGCGGCGTCACGGCGGCGCGTCGTTGGCTATTATCGGCGGCGGCGGCGGCGGCGGCGTAAACCGGCGTGGATGAAAAAATCAATGGCTGAAAAAAATCCATTTTAAGGTCACTCCTGACGGAATCCAAGTTTAAAAGTGCTCGCGTTTTCGGGGGCACACCACTCGATAGGGGTCGTTCACTTATTACGTAAGCAATTTTTCTGGACTTTTCAACCCTTCTCCCCCCATGTAAGATTTTTTTCAATAGAGGTAATAAACTATAGAGGACGATTGTCGCTGCGGTTCCCTATGTTATCGTCCCCAAACATGTTGGGTACTTATCTGTCAAAACATTCTGATTTTTCCTTTGTTGACATTTAGTGCCCTATCCTCGCCAGCAAAAGATGTTTCGCCAGTGACGACAGCGACAAGCGTCCTCTATAGTTTATTACCTCTATTTTTTTTTCATACAAATGATTTTTTATTTATATGGAGCGTAAGATATTGACCGACCCCCGCTCCCCCCATAAGTGCTTACGTGATATGTGTACGGCCCCATACGGAAGCAACGCACAACTGTCATTTTTATTATTTCACGCATGCTGCGACGCAGCAAAGCTAAATCAACAAAAATGACAGTTGTGCGCCGCCTCTGAATCGAGTGATGTGTCCCCGAAAACGCGAGCACTTTGGAACTTGGATTCCGTCAGGAGTGACCTTAACGCGTTTTTTTTGGATTCACACGGTACGAATCACCCGTGTTAAAATCGACTTTAGTTAAAATTACAATATTATACGTTTGCCGATCATCAAGCAGGACATCCAATAGTCAATTACTGACGACACTAATCAGTACCTTATTACAAAATGTTATTAAAATTAAAACTATTTTTTTATTCCCTGATTTTGATGAATTCAATTTTATCAATAAATTCTGCTTCACTTTTCGTGACCCCTGAGCAGTGTTGATAATTAGATTTCGGTGTCACAGGACTAATTTGTTAATAACTTTTCTTAGAAGTTATTTCCAATTCACTATTTTGATACACTCCAGTCGTTTTGCTTCTCAATATATCTAAATTTCGGAAAAATTCGAACTACTATTTTTAAGTAACATATACAATTGAGCGATGTTTGAGAGACTACATATCCAGTTTATTTAGATAATTTGCATAGCTACTTCGCTTATCTGGATCCTGGAAGGACATACACGATGAAATCCACTAATGACAGCCATAACTTACTTACTTACTTATGGATCCTGTACACCTCCTGACAGTCATAACGGACAGTTTATTTTACACCTCACGTTCTTGTATGCACAAATCTCAATAAATAATCAACATAACTGAATATGAACACTGGCTGAGTAAGACTGGTACACGATGACCAACCAAATTGAATATTTTCCCTGAAATTTGGTTAAATATGCAAACAAGTATTTGGTGGAGCTCCTGAAAGTATTTATGGAGGAAACTAGGATTTTTTTTTAATTTTCTGCAGGGATTACTTAGGAAATGTTATTCCTTGGTAAAGTCCTATGGGAATTTAGCATTAGCATTGAGCAATTCGCACGAATTCAACGGAAATTCATATAGGTATTCTTTCGAAAATTCAATCATGTTCTCTTTGGAAAAAATCCTTAAGTAAAATCATACAATATTCATGCTGGAATTCATTCGGAAATTTATTAAGGAATAAAATAGTCACCGATTACTATGTCTGAAACTTGATTATGCATATGTACAACATGTGATAGATTTAGTTCGGAAAAGGTATTGGAGGGTAACCGCCCCTTCGGTGGGGTTTGATCCCACGACTCCAGTTCGCATGACAGGTGCTTTCCCTACTAAGCTACGAAGGACCTCCGTCGTCCACCGCAGCTTAGCGGGTACTGATGAAACCAAATTCCCAGCACCAGGTACCAGCCGATCTCTCGCAATACATTTTCAGAACTAACTCTCTCAAATGTATTTTTGTACACATGTCAACCAAGTAGGATGAGTATTTAGTATTGTCCGGCTCCTACACACTTGCTTCATCAGCAACGGCGCTCAATGAAGTAGGGTTGTGTGAGGTTGTGCCAGTTTGGTCGTCAGATCCCAACACGACCACACAAGCGAAGAGAGATCGCCACTCGAGATCAGTACATTCAAAGTTAATTGCCTATATGCCGGGTATTAAGCCACCCGGAGTGGAAATTAATTACTATGTCTGAAACTTGATTATTTCGTAGAAATACCTACAGACATTTCTAAAAAAAATCCTAACAGAATTTCCGAATGCATCCCAAAGGCTATTTTCGAAGGAATTTTCAAAGAAATTTTCGAAAAAAATCTAAAGGCGTTTTAAATGAATTTCTGAAGAGATCCCCGAAAAAATCAAAAGATAGTCACCTTTGCGTGGTGTGTTACGTTGTAAGATCTACCACGGTCACATTGTCAGCTACAGGCAAATCCTGACCCAACGAATACCTTTCCCAATATCCAACTCCGTGGTTCTTATGAGGGTGTCGCTTAGTCGGGGGCCTCTCGTTAAGTAAGTACTACATCAACACTTCCTTCCCCTCCCAAGTTACGGTGAAGATGGGCGTGGCCAGGAGTAGTAAATCTCATGCTTTTGTGATTTTTATCCTAAATTGAAATCAAGGATCACACCCACCTTGATACCTGATAGCAATCTGAATAAGGATTTCAAAAGAAAAACATGAGTATCACTAGTGTCCAATACACGAAGTACACCGTAACTGTGCTATGCTATGCTAGATCCCCGAAAAAATCAAAAGAAATGGACAATGTTGTAAAAGAATTCCTGAGGAAAATTGCCAAAAATTTCTTCCTAAAGGTACCAAACATAAATTTTCTTCTAAAGACTACCCGGAGAATTTCCCACGGAATTGCTGAAGATAGTTTGAAAGAATTGCTATGGAAATTTCAGGAAAAAATGTCAAGAAGCTTGGTAAGGAATTTCTGAGAAATTTTTGAAGTACATAATTTCTATTAAAAAAATCCGAAGGAATTCCAAAAAGCATTTTTCGAAGAAAATTCTTCATTAATTTTCGAAGAAATTTCTATGCAAATTTCTAAAGCTTGAAGAAATTTCAAAAGAAATCCGTAGATGAATTTCATAAGGATTTTTTAGAGATTTTTCGAAGGAACTTCTAAAACATTTTTTGGGGGCAGCAGGGACTTTGTCCAAGGGCTTGACGATCCCTCCCCAGGCCATCTGCGAGTTGTGGCGCCTGCCTAGGATGTGGTGGGGTTTGACAGTGGGCCCTGTTAAACCTCTATAAAAAGCTGCATGTATCCGCAAGTAGGCTCCGCCAAAGCGACCGTGTGCCGCTCAAAGCGCACAAGCCCAAGTCCTGGTGTTAGGTGGGACGCCAAACAGCCCTGACACGACGGCCCTCCGGCGAGACAGGAGGTTTGCGCAGGCCCAATAAGCCGCCTGGAAAACCAATAATTACGAACAATATAAGAGATAATGCGACTCGATATAATCGGCAAAGACCTAGGCGACGAATAAAGGATCACGATTGGAAGCTTGGAACATGGAACTGCAAGTCGCTAGGTTTCGCAGGTTGCGACAGGATGATCTACGATGAATTACATCCCCGCAACTTCGACGTCGTGGCGCTGCAGGAGATTTGCTGGACAGGGCAGAAGGTGTGGAAAAGCGGGCATTGGGCGGCTACCTTCTACCAAAGCTGTGGCACCACCAACGAGCTGGGAACCGGCTTCATAGTGCTGGGAAAGATGCGCCAACGCGTGATTGGGTGGCAGCCAATCAACGCAAGGATGTGCAAGCTGAGGATTAAAGGCCGTTTCTTCAACTATAGCATCATCAACGTGCACTGCCCACACGAAGGGAGACCCGACGACGAGAAAGAAGCGTTCTACGCACAGCTGGAGCAGACATACGATGGATGCCCACTGCGGGACGTCAAAATCGTCATCGGTGACATGAACGCGCAGGTAGGAAGGGAGGAAATGTATAGACCGGTCATCGGACCGGATAGTCTGCACACCGTATCGAATGACAACGGCCAACGATGCATAAACTTCGCAGCCTCCCGCGGAATGGTAGTCCGAAGCACCTTCTTTCCCCGCAAAAATATCCACAAGGCCACATGGAGATCACCTAACCAAGAAACGGAAAACCAAATCGACCACGTTCTAATCGACGGTAAATTCTTCTCCGACATCACGAACGTCCGCACTTACCGCAGTGCGAATATTGAATCCGACCACTACCTCGTTGCAGTTTGCCTGCGCTCAAAACTCTCGACGGTGTACAACACGCGTCGAAGTCGGACGCCTCGCCGCAGCTTAATATTGGGCGGCTACAAGACGGTAGACTAGCCCAAGAATACGCGCAGCAGCTGGAAGTGGCACTCCCAACGGAAGAGCAGCTAGGCGCAGCGTCTCTTGAAGATGGCTGGAGAGATATTCGATCCGCCATTGGTAGCACCGCAACCGCTGCACTTGGCACGGTGCCCCCGGATCGGAGAAACGACTGGTATGACGGCGAATGTGAGCAGTTAGTAGAAGAGAAGAATGCAGCATGGGCGAGATTGCTGCAACACCGCACGAGAGCGAATGAGGCACGATATAAACAGGCGCGGAACAGACAAAACTCGATTTTCCGGAGGAAAAGCGTCAGCAGGAAGATCGAGACCGTGAAGAGACGGAGCAACTGTACCGCACTAATAACACACGAAAGTTCTATGAGAAGTTGAACCGTTCACGTAAGGGCCACGTGCCACAGCCCGATATGTGTAAGGACATAAACGGGAACCTTCTTACGAACGAGCGTGAGGTGATCCAAAGGTGGCAGCAGCACTACGAAGAGCACCTGAATGGCGATGTGGCAGACGAAGATGGCGGTATGGTGATGGACCTAGGGAACGCGCGCAGGACATAATTCTACCGGCCCCGGATCTCCAGGAAATCCAGGAGGAGATTGGTCGGCTGAAGAACAACAAAGCCCCTGGGGTTGACCAATTACCAGGAGAGCTATTTAAACACGGTGGTGAGGCACTGGCTAGAGCGCTGCACTGGGTCATTACCAAGATTTGGGAGGAGGAAGTTTTGCCGCAGGAGTGGATGGAAGGTGTCGTGTCCCATCTACAAAAAGGGCGATAAGCTGGATTGTAGCAACTACCGCGCAATCACATTGCTGAACGCCGCCTACAAGGTACTCTCCCAAATTTTATGCCGTCGACTAGCACCAATTGCAAGGGAGTTCGTGGGGCAGTACCAGGCGGGTTTTATGGGCGAACGCTCCACCACGGACCAGGTGTTCGCCATTCGCCAAGTACTGCAGAAGTGCCGCGAATACAACGTGCCCACATCATCTATTCATCGACTTCAAAGCCGCATATGATACAATCGATCGGGACCAGCTATGGCAGCTAATGCACGAAAACGGATTTCCGGATAAACTGACACGGTTGATCAAAGCGACGATGGATCGGGTGATGTGCGTAGTTCGAGTTTCAGGGGCATTCTCGAGTCCCTTCGAAACCCGCAGAGGGTTACGCCAAGGTGATGGTCTTTCGTGTCTGCTATTCAACATCGCTTTGGAAGGGGTAATACGAAGAGCAGGGATTAACACGAGTGGCACAATTTTCAATAAGTCCGTCCAGCTATTTGGCTTCGCCGACGACATAGATATTATGGCACGTAACTTTGAGAAGATGGAGGAAGCCTACATCAGACTGAAGAGGGAAGCCAAGCGGATTGGACTAGTCATCAACACGTCGAAGACGAAGTACATGATAGGAAGAGGTTCAAGAGAAGACAATGTGAGCCACCCACCGCGAGTTGGCATCGGTGGTGATGAAATCGAGGTGGTAGAAGAATTTGTGTACTTGGGCTCACTGGTGACTGCCGAAAATGATACCAGCAGAGAAATTCGGAGGCGTATAGTGGCTGGAAATCGTGCATACTTTGGACTCCGCAAGACGCTTCGATCGAATAGAGTTCGCCGTCGTACCAAACTGACCATCTACAAAACGCTCATTAGACCGGTAGTCCTCTACGGACACGAGACCTGGACGATGCTCGTGGAGGACCAACGCGCACTCGGAGTTTTCGAAAGGAAAGTGCTGCGTACCATCTATGGTGGGGTGCAGATGGCGGACGGTACATGGAGGAGGCGAATGAACCACGAGTTGCATCAGCTGTTGGGAGAACCATCCATCGTTCACACCGCGAAAATCGGACGACTGCGGTGGGCCGGGCACGTAGCCAGAATGTCGGACAATAACCCGGTGAAAATGGTTCTCGACAACGATCCGACGGGCACAAGAAGGCGAGGTGCGCAGCGGGCAAGGTGGATCGATCAGGTGGAAGATGACTTGCGGACCCTCCGTAGACTGCGTGGCTGGCGACGTGTTGCCATGGACCGAGCCGAATGGAGAAGACTCTTACATACCGCACAGGCCACTTCGGCCTTAGTCTGAATAAATAAATAAATAATTCTAAAACATTTTCAGTAGATAATTCAAAAGAAATTTGCGAAGGATTTTCAGTAGAATTTCTAAATTATTTTAGAAATCAATTCCTGATGGAATTTGCTAAGGAATTCCTTACGGAAGAATTCCTGGAGGAAGTTCTTAAAGGATTCCTGAGGGAAGTTCTGAAATAGGGTAAGACAACCAGAAATTGCCCTCACCCCAGTTTTCACCCACAAATTTTAAAATCTTCATTTCTCGAAAACTAGTTGTTGGAAGCAGTTAAAGTTTAAGTTTTAATATAATTGTTTGATAATTGTATGGAAAAATGAGAACTTCAACTGTTTCCAACAACTAGTTTTTGAGAAATGAAGATTTTAAAATTGGTGGGTGGAAACTGGGGTGAGGGTGATTTCTGGGTGTTTTACTCTGGTCTTTTTTTTGGTGGGGCGTAGAACCACTGCGTAAATGGAGTTAAACTTTTGTGGTATTGAATATATATTTATATTTATTAAATATATATTAAATCAGAAATAGTACTTAGAAACCCTTCTTTAAATTTTAAAAGGAATATTTTGAGAAATTTCAACACTTATTCAATTGTTTAATTTGTTTCCTAAAAAAAATCGGTAGATTTTTCGAAGAAATACCTAAAGGAATTTCTGTACGAAGTCTTGGCGGAATGTCCAAAGGAATTCTTGGAGAAATCTAAGATTGTCGGAAGTTCCTTCAAGAGTTGCTTTGAAAATTCGTATATCCTTTCAGGAACTTGTTCATGAATTCTTAAGGTATTTCATAGAATTTCGTCCTAGAACTTCGCAAGGAATTCCAAAAGAGTTCTTAGAAGAATTTCTGAAGAATACCTCAACAACTTTCCTAAGGTTTTCCTATACAAATTTCTGAAGGAATACGTGGAGGAAATTTCCCGAATAAATTTCCGAATGACCTTCTGGAATTCGTTTCCGGATAAGTTTATGTAAAAGGAATTTGCGAATAGATAACTGGAAAAAAATCTGCAGGAATTCCTGGAGAAATCTACAATTTTAGAAATACCAGTAGGCATTTTCTCTGACATTGTATCAGGAATTTTTTCGTAAATGCCTTTGAAAATTTCCTCTGGAAATTCCCTTTGGAATTTTTTTGGGAAGTCTTTTAGAAATACCTTCAAAAACTCTTCTAACAGTTCTATCAGGAATTATTTTCGAAAATCTTTTCAGGTTCTCTTTTGGAAATGCCTTCAAAAATTCATTTGGAGCTTCCTGCACAAAATCCTCCATGAATCTCCTCCAAAAATTCATTTGAGAACTCCATCAGATTTTTTTCCTTGAATAATCTAAAAGTTACTTCCGTTACTAATTAATTCTTCGAAAAAAAATCTAAAATAAACACTAAAAGACTTTCAGCGAAAGATTTTCTGCAAGAGCTCGAGACGAGCTAGCCCAGGGCTGAAAGTCTCGCTAATGAAGACAAAAAAAAATCTGTAAGAACTCATGAAGGCATTTTCGAAAGAACTCCTGCAGGATTTCTGAAATAACTCCCGGAGAATGTTTTAAAGGAATTGCTGGAATAAGTTCTAAAGAAATATCGAGAAATTCCGGAGGATTTCCTTATGCAATATCTTGAAGAATTTATTGAAAAAAAATTCAAAAGAAAGAATTTCCAAAGGAATTTTCAAAGAAATTTCCAAAAGTTGTGCCTAAAAAATTAAGAAATTTGCTATGAAGGAATCCGGATGAATTGCTAAATAAACTTCCGAAGGAATTTTTGGTAGTTATTCCTGCAACCATTTTCGTATGAATTCATTAAAGAAATCGGAATGAATAAGTAATTTCTGGAATATTTTCCGAGGGAATCCCTGAAGGAAATTCTGAAGGAAATCTCAAATGAATGTCGAAATGATACTTCTTTGAATATTGGTTTTTGTTTTTGAAGAAACATTTCCTAGAGCTTTTATAATAAAGTATGTATTAAACAATTTCAAGATAATATAGTAAAATAATATTTCGTAATGTTTGAAACTGCCTGACGTTTCAACTAAATAATTTAACTAAATACTATGCAGCGAGGCGACAACATTTCAGTTCTGGGTTACAGTTGAAGTTAATAAGGAAAGAAGATCAGAAGATTTCAACTGATGCTCGGAATATACCAAGTGGTTTTGTCAATCATATTCAAAAACTGATTTCAAAATAAAAATTAGTTACTCGGGATAAGAAAAACTGGAAAAGCATTCACAGTTAGAATTTAATTGTATTGCTAAATTTTATAAAAGTAAATATTGGCATGCAAAATAGCATGCATCCGTTCCCTCGCATGGCCGAATTCCAAACACCAGTTAAACGATTTTTGCATTATTACTACACCGACTTAGAGACACCATCACTTGAGCTGGATTTTAAATTGAATTCCGACAAGTTTTAACTTAACATCATCTATGAATTGTCAAAAGATGAGTTTAGTACTATTCCAAATAATTTCACCACGTTGTATTGCTTTACAGATTCGTATTTTGACCTCAACTGTTAGGCCGTCTTCAGTGTCTCGTACTTGATTCGACTCGACAACTTCATTGATTTTTTTTGTCGCGATTAGTCATCGGCGTGACAAAATTATGATCGGCGGCGCGCCGACCCAAAATCGTCGGCGGCGGCGGCGCGAGTAAAACCACCGGCGGCGGCGGCGCACAGGTCTAGTTTGCATCGCACTTTTGGTCAGATTCCGCTGTATGTCACGCACCACCGATCACGTGGAAAATATGTGTCGCTAATAGAGTCGCCGAGGTGCAGCATTATACACAAGACGGCAGATGGCATCATGTATCTGGCCCAGAAACACCGCCGATATGGTGTCTCATGGAATGTCGGTAGATGAGTTTGTCAGCAACGACGTTTGGAAAACAGGTCCTACTTGGTTGGCGTATCCTCAGGAAGCCTGGCCAAAGGGTGGCTCAAATTAGTATGGGAAACACTTTTTTCAATTTTTTTGATGGGCCACCCTCTTATTCGGTTCTATTTGATGCCTTGATGCTCTGGACAAAATTTCAGTCAATTTCAATCGGTCAACTTTGGGCGGTGCTAAACTCGTTGGAAGTTTATATGGAAAAATGTATGCAGAAACATCCAAAAACAGTGAATTGCAGTTGGACGGCACAACTTACGATAAAGAACTATGATACTCATTCAGATCTTGTAGAATTTAATACAGAATGTTATGCAGAAAACCGCGTGAAGAATAAAATTTGCCTGGCTAAGTTATTAGCATTTCTCTGAAGTGGGGTTTGAGCAAATTTCGTTTCTTTTACCTTTGAAAAGAAATAAATTCACCCCTACAACACTCCAGTAAAATGCTAATATCTTTGCCTAATAAACTCTAATAATCTCGCGGTTTTCAGCATAACATTCTGTATTTAATTCTACAAGAACTGAATGAGTATCATGATTCTTAATCGTAAATTAATACGTAAAAAATAACGTTGACCGATTTGGCTGAAATTTTGTCCAGAGCATCAGGGCATCAAATAGAACCAAATAAGAGGGCGGCCCATCAAAAAATTTTAAAAAGTGTTTTTTGAGCCACCCTACTGGCCAATCTGGAATACAAACAACGTACCTGAGGACGATTTGGAGGAAAAAAACAGTTGTCGTATCAGTATACAAACCTTACCAGTATCAATTCGTGATTCCTGCGTTAGTCTTCGTACACGCGATAACTGCAAGTCGCATACTGCCTCCGTTTTGCTGCAAAAATTCGTACCAAAGCTATATAACACAAATTCTTGTAGCGCCCCAAGAAAACGTAAACCCAGAAATACTTACTGTTGAATAGCTTGCCCATGTCAATACCCTGCTAGTCCGCTTTGCTCAACAGGATGCATTTAAGCCGAAGTCAATGAGCTTCATCGAGGTAACCAGCGAGTAACCTAGTTTCGAAGCACTAATTCACCAGGCGTCTCCATCTTTTTCTGGATTCAGATGGAATCATTCTAGTTGAAGATCGGTTGAATCTTCCCCTACCAATCGAAGCATCCCGCTCTCTTGCTTAAAAATCTTCTGTTGTCCTAGTTGATCGCTGAAGATTATTATTGCCAGCTACTCCATGGCGGCGGGCGTCTGCTTCTATCCACGATTCGCGAAAAATACTGGCCGCTTAATGGAAGAAATCTGGTCAAAATTGTCGTCAAAAACTGTTTCTGCTACTCACGCTATCGTCCTGTGCTTGCACAACAACAAAAGGCTTACCTGGCAGTCTGTTGGATATTTGTCTACCCAGGGTTTTCTCGCCACCCTGCGGAGATTATATTTCTAGAGATGATATGCCAGCCCATATTAATTCGGATAATGGCAAGAATTTCGAGGGAGCAAAAGAGGAATTGGTGGACCTTTTTGCTAGATTCCACAGCGGAAGAGAGCAAGGAGAAATCTCCGTCGCTTGTGCCCTAAAAGGTATTACTTGGCACTAAACTTCCAATATATTGGTAGCCAAATGGCGTCAGAAGGCGGTACCAAGATCGAGATAGCCGCACGGATCAGGGAGCTGCCTTTGCGAGTTTAGGAATTACTGGAAAAACAGGCAGATAAATAAACACACCAAAATCCGAATTTTCAACTCTAACGTGAAATCTGTGCTGTTATACGCTAGCGAAACATGGAGAACACTCAGCAGCTGCAGGTGTAATCAACAGACGCCTGCGGTACATATTTCGGGCCTGGTGGCCTCACAACTGGATCTCAAACAACGAGATCCATCGTCATTATCACCAGAGGCCGATAGCAACAGAAATTCGGGATTGGATGTGAGGCTGGGTCGGCCACACCTTACGTAGGGGCAGAAATGCATCCTGAACAGAACATGACCCAAGAGCGTTCCTTGGTGTTCTTAGTTTTGAACTCTGAACACAGTTCAGTGTGCATCGTAAGCATATGCGGTATTTCGAAAAATTTCGTTTCAGGTGGTTCGAAACGAAATTTCGCGGAATTTCGCGGAATTTGAGCATGGCGAAATCTGATTTCTTGATTTCGTTTCGTTTCGTAAAATTACAAAAATTTCGTTAGAAAAAACTAGCTTCTAACGAAATTTAACGGAATTCCGCGGAATTTCGAAACAAATTTAAACTTAAACCATACTTTATATTATCCAAAATTTTGGCTGCGCCGCTGAACATAATCGTAAAGTTGTTTTCAAAACTTTAGGTTATACAATATGCCTATTAACGCTTACTACATAACCTCATTCTTAGTCGACAAATTCGTATGTAGTTTTCATGATCATGCGGAAACGATCATGGGGATCCTGGTCATGGGACGGCAGCTATTCCGGGAGAACGCGAAGTTAAAAAATCTACCTACCTCTACGCCAACTAGTGTGGAAGAACGTAAAGTGATAAAACTAATGTCTGCATCGAAGAGCACAAAATTATTTAGTGCGGGATCGATCGTGTTGTAGAAGATTATTAAACGAAACACATTGATCTTGCGTTGGATTGATTTGAAACACAGTTTTCGTCTTCTTGTTTTCAAAATGACTTCGTAATACATATTTTGTCGCTCACCAATAGGTTTCACAAGAATTACCTTCTCAACTAACCAACGATTCCTTTCCCGTAGCGCTCACGGAGATGCAGAGCATTCCTTGGTCTCTTATAACAATGAGTGTTCAACTAATTTTCCTCTCCTAATCCTAAATTGACTATAAGCACGTGACCAGCATCATTATTGGTCATGAATTGGAAAGAAGCAAGTATACAATAAGAATAACTTTTTTGTATCCCAAGCCAAGAATGTTATTTAATTGGTGAGCTGTGCATATTTGCTGTTTCTCGGCCAATCATGATTAGCAACTACGATGTGTACAGTTAATCAAGCTAATAACCCGAGCAAAGCTTGAGAGCAAAACGATAACTCGTTTTGATGTTGTGAAATCGCCGAATATGATTACTTAATTTGATATCTTTTTGGTCGTTTTAACGGTTAAAATAACAAAATGTATAGCAGAAAAATTTTACTGTGACATCAAATCGAAAACTATTCCTGCTATCGATGAGAGCAAAGGATCAAAATATGTAATCAATCATGATGAAACAAATTATGATTTCAATTTGATGTCAAAATCAAAATGTGTTTTCTATATGCTCTCCATCATGTTTTCAGCCTTTGCTTGGGAAGCCCTTCTTTGACTATTTGCACAATATGTAAGCAGAGCCGTAGCACGGACTGCTAGCGCCCTTGGCGAAACCATGATTTGGCGCCCCTCTTTTGATTATAAAAATGGGAAAATTTAACAACAATTTGAAAATTTGAAATGCATGAACAGTAAAATTAGAAGGTTTAATGGTTTAAAGATGCTTTAAACATCATTCAATTCAGAGCCTACGCACTGCTGGGTCTAGTTGGGTCAATAAAATCCAGCTCTGAAATGCGTCGGTCGATTATCGGAATCGTTATCGGACCTATTCGCGTCAAGGAAAATCCGATTCTGGAGTGGGTCTGACGGTGTTTTGAGACCACTTCTGGACCGAACAGAGTTAATAAAATTTCACTCTGGGGTGAGATGGTTGAAGGTCAGAGTTTCTACCGGATCTAGTCGAATCAGGGAAAACCATATTTTGGAGTTGGTTTGTTGGTGGCCGGAAGTTGCCATTGAACCTATTTGGATCAAGTAAAATGTAGCTTTGGACCACTGAACCCAGTTAGGTCAAATTAAATCAAAAATAACTGTATGGTGCACACTTAAATTTTTCACCGATCTCGGCTGTGCAAATCTCGGTTTAAATTCGTTTGCTGAAATATCGGCTAAATAGACGTATGATTACGGCGGCTCCCTTGAGTGCCGCAGTGAACAAACTACTTTTTCTGCTGATATATCAGCAGAAAGTCTCGAACCGAGCGCTCGGCTGTGCGGATCTCGGCAAAAGAATGAAAAAAGCCGAGCTAAACTGAGTGTGTGTGTCGATTGGTTGGTGGTCGAATTCGCCAACGGATCTGTTTGGATCAAGGAAAATTTAACTCAGGACTGTGTCTGTCGATAGTTTGAAGTCACTTCCTGTACATATTTGTGTTGATAAAATTGAACTATATGCAGTGAGTTGTTCAATGGTCGGAATTGCCGTCCACCTCAGGACCAATATACATTTGATTATAATAAGAAGAAATGAGAAAAAACCCAAAAAACGGGAAATTTACCTGAACTATAAATTACACAAAAATCCATACCACTACTTCCGGATATAAGAACAAAAGGCACTTCTAAATTTTGTCAATCGGTTTATTATGAATGTAACCTTTTAAAGATGTCCACTTAAAAAAGCTGAATAAATTCAAACCAATAAATTTGAGTGTGAATTGTCCTTTTTTTAGTTAATTAAGTTATTTTTTTATCTCATATATAATTCATTGTATAGTGTCCTACAGGGTTACCCAATAATCGGACCACAATACAATAAAGTTTTAAAGCTTAGCAAAGCTGCTAGTTTCGGATAATCCTTTTTAATTGCGAAAGCTCCATAAAAATGTTCACTTCGTTGTAGCCCTCGTTGTAAGTCTGGCATAAACGAGAAAGAGGTGCAGCTTTTCCCAGGTTTGTCCTTGATCTAGGGATGTAGAATAGATCCAACTGACGTAGACCATGCGTGGGAAACAAAAACTGGAGGTCACTAGTAATGCTGCAGTGAATAGATCCATGTACAAGTCGATGAAGCGTAGACACATCAAGGACGCGCCGAGTTAATGATGTGATCTGCATGCGACTTATTCTTCTCTGATATGGTTCATAAGGGTAATAGAATTGTCTATACAAAAACGCTTAAATGTATGCTGCACTGCTTCAATAAGTTCTACATTTCGCGAATAGTCACTGCTATCAAACATTATGGCTCCGGAAATCCCTCGGTGGCCCTAATATGTAATAGCTAAAATTTTAAATAATTCGATTCACACAATGTTGATAATCAAAACCATGATTGTCAAATAACTTGTTAAATATTATATTTTTCGGAAAAATATATTAAGCTCTTTTAGTGGAATGTATTCAACCGAGTCGTAAAGTCGAGTCAAGTACGAGACACTGAAGACGGCCACACAGTTGTGGTCGAAATACGTATCTGCAAAGATATCGAAAATAATTGGTGGAATTAAATGTAGAGTACTTAATTCGTCTTAGACGGTTGATTATATTTTTGTTTTTCTCTTTTTTCTACTGCCCTCTTGTAACCGGTTTCGGAAGTCTTCGAGAAATCGGATTAGCAGTCAAAACTAAAACAAATCCATATAACATGTTGATGTGGAAAAAGGCAATATTTTTGGCTTGCTCTAGATTATTCCACATATCTCTTACTTGTCATAAGACATATCTCTACCATTGTACCAACCCTAAACTAAATAATTTGTCTTTTGCTTATGGCATAATCGTTGATTTCGGCGCCCCCTTTAGACTGGCGCCCTTTGCGGAGGCCAACCGCACGCTACGGCGGTGTATGTAAGGAACATTGCAGATTTTTGGGCATTTCTAGATCTTCGCATGGAATTTGCAAAAATAAAATTCAGAACGGGTTGAAAGATCATTAAAATTACTTAAGATTGCTTTCAGCTTATACTGACCATAACAGCTGTTCTCATATGTCAAGAACACACAGACAATAGCTCAGTTTGTCGAGCTGATTGTATATAAGACTATGGGTCTGTTAAATTCAATCGGAAGTACATATCTTCGTACATTTTAGAAAGGTGCACAGGATTCTTCTAGTGAGCAAATGTATACTAATTATGTAGACGAAGAATAAGAAGGAATACATTTTGGTTGATACGCTCTTTCAAATGTTGGTCTAGTATTATCAATTCTCTATCTGCGTATACGCCTGGCAGATGTGGATACATAATTGAGTATCCCACTAAATAAAAAAATAAATCTAAGCATTCATTTTCTAATTTTGACTAAGTCAGTACTTAGTCCACGCTAACAAGACAATATGAAGTATGCTTTAACATAATTACATAATTCTTAAGTGAACTAAGGTTTTAAACGAAATTTGAATCCGTATATGAAAAATCCCACAATTTCTTTATTTTCATATACTTACTGATATAAAACTGATATAAAATTGATCAGATTCGGGAACACACGCTCCACGATGAATTTCTTTGAAAGCGGGACAAATGCTGGGGTATTGTCATATCGCCATGCGGCGTATATGCGGCGAGAATGTGGCAATTTATCACAGATTTCCTTTTCTGTTATTGTGACTCTTTTGGTCGAAAAACAGTTATTCGACTTCGAAAAAGTGAAATCAGAATTGCGTACATAATGTAAAAACAATTTAATAAAAATTCCGCGGAAAAAAAATTAAAATTTCGTTTCGTTTCGAAAAATTTCGAATTAAATGAACCTTGATTTCGTATCGTTTCGAAATATCGAAAGAAATCTTTATTTCGTTTTGTTTCGATCCGAATCAACATAGACATTTTAAATTTCGTTTCGTTTCGTTTCGTTAGGAAAAAGTGTGTTATCGCATACCCTTAGTGCACCGGGTTGGTATGCAAGCAAAACAATCATGGTAACTAAGATTTCTTAGATTTGGAACTATGCAAAAACATACCAGCATGCTTGATTTCTATCCGTTAGATGTCTACGTGTTCCATGACTAACCGAAAAATGATAAGCAAGCCGTGGCTTGAATTTGTATTCCTAGGATATAAGTAATAGAAGACGTAATAGAAGTAATAGAAGACTAATAGAAGACGTCGACGAGAATCTAACCTGGCAATAGGTTAAAGCGATAGCTGGACATCGCTCAGGATTGAGATCTTTCAAGTCAGCCCTTTGCACCACGGAAGGTGTACAGGACCGACAATAAAATGAACAAATTTAAGCAAAATAATTCTTGTTCTTCAATTTCTAATTTTCTACTACCATTATCGGACATTGAATATATGTAGGAAATGAGATAGGGACATCGTTATCAAGAACAGTATGGAGGTCGGATAACAAAATCGCCCAAAAAGATCTCTTATATTTATACATACATTCAATTCATTCTATTAACATTCTTAAATGTTTAACAGTGACTCATCTCACCCCCATTTCACCGGTTGTCACTCCCAATAACAGTATATTCATAAGTTTCCTATATTAATTGATCATACTACAGGCATATCAGTTCTTTGAAAACCTTTAGATCATATTTTTAAACATACATGTTTTTAATACGACAATTACCGCAATCTTATAAAACTTCGCAAAACATAATTCGAAACTTGAATAATAAATTTTTCAGCAAATAATTGAATAATTGTTTTGAATTTTATCATCCATTCAATTTCAAGCAATAGTTTCATAGAAGTCACCCTATCACCACTGACGCTGATCTCGGAACAGATAGCTGCTCGCTTTTGTCAACTACCGCACACTATAGAGCATCAAGCTTGAGACTGATCCGTTGTACACCAGTTTCATTACAAGTTGGATTAAACCACCCATCGGCACCTGGGGTACCCGCCAGCAGCAGTGCCGTGGTACACAGTTACAACGCTTTCTCGGCAATCAACGGGTTGGCAATTCTTCGTGTGAAAGAATGTCAGCACGACGACGGCGACGGTTGACTTCTGCTATCTTGGCTCAATTTTCGTATTCAACTTACAAAGGAATCTGGAGCCGCCGCTCCAGCCTTGCCTGTCGGCACCCATATAGAACCGTTCCGGACGCGCGGGCTCTGTATTCCGCAGATAGAGCACATGCTTGGCGCAGTATCTACCAACACCCAGCAGGAGCAGATTTCAATCTAGCGAACCAATTCAATCGGAATGGGTAAATCGAAAATAGATATGATGAAAATTGTTATTAAATTTTATCGAAATTTAATTTCGATCTCGGGACGTGCCTTGGTTACACAGTGTGGCCGGGCCATCGATTTGCAGATGGAAGGAATCTGATGGTGTAACGAAGTGGTTCCAGAGCGTTACAATCAGTGCAGGCGGCTGCCGCAGGAGGGAGATGCAGCTGAATTCGATTTGCGAGAGGTACGATGCAAATTTGGCATGGCGTGCACGGAAACGAACAGTTATCGGCGTTGTCATAAAATATCAATTTGGTATTGACATTCGGTGCGTTCAGACATTGGAGTTGGAGAAATTCAACAATAGTATAAAATCGATATTGTTTGTAGTTATATAAAATACTGAATTTTATTTATTATCTTGAGATTCCCAATAATTTTAAAAGCATTTGAGACACATCGTGTTGTTACCGTGTGTTGTTGCATCTTGCGTACAACAAAGTTACTGTCACTTCAAAAACTAACTTTGATGATAATAAATTTATTTTTATTTGCCAATTCTTGTTCTGCCATTATTCTTCCATTCTACGTGTCCTGCGTGTTTACGTACAACAAAGTTGTTCAAAAGGCTTACATTTCACCAAATAAAATAAGTTTTTATAGAGGTACAGAGACTTTTCTTAGGTGACTTAGGAGTTCGCCATTCGCCAAGTACTGCAGAAATGCCGCGAATACAACGTGCCCACACATCATCTATTCATCGACTTCAAAGCCGCATATGATACAATCGATCGGGACCAGCTATGGCAGCTAATGCACGAACACGGTTTTCAGGATAAACTGACACGGTTGATCAAAGCGACGATGGATCGGGTGATGTGCGTAGTTCGAGTTTCAGGGACATTCTCAAGTCCCTTCGAAACCCGTAGAGGGTTACGGCAAGGTGATGGTCTTTCGTGTCTGCTATTCAACATCGCTTTGGAAGGGGTAATACGAAGAACAGGGATTAACACGAGTGGTATAATTTTCAATAAGTCAGTCCAGCTATTTGGCTTCGCCGACGACATAGATATTATGGCACGTAACTTTGAGAAGATGGAGGAAGCCTACATCAGACTGAAGAGGGAAGCTAAGCGTCGAAGATGAAGTACATGATAGGAAGAGGTTCAAGAGACGACAATGTGAGCCATCCACCGCGAGTTTGCATCGGTGGTGACGAAATCGAGATGGTAGAAGAATTTGTGTAGTTGGGCTCACTGGTGACTGCCGAAAATGACACCAGCAGAGAAATTCGGAGACGAATAGTGGCTGGAAATCGAACGTACTTTGGACTCCGCAAGACGCTCCGATCGAATAGAGTTCACCGCATTACCAAACTGACAATCTACAAAACGCTCATTAGACCGGTAGTCCTCTACGGACACGAGACCTGGACGATGCTCGTGGAGGACCAACGCGCACTTGGAGTTTTCGAAAGGAAAGTGCTGCGTACCATCTATGGTGGGGTGCAGATAGCGGACGGTACGTGGAGGAGGCGAATGAACCACGAGTTGCATCAGCTGTTGGGAGAACCATCCATCGTTCACACCGCGAAAATCGGACGACTGCGGTGGGCCGAGCACGTAGCCAGAATGTCGGACAATAACCAGGTGAAAATGGTTCTTGACAACAATCCGACGGGTACAAGAAGGCGAGGTGCGCAGCGGGCAAGGTGGATCGATCAGGTTGAAGATGACTTGTGGTCCCTCCGTAGACTGCGTGGTTGGCGACGTGTAGCCATGGACCGAGCCGAATGGAGAAGACTCTTTTATACCGCACAGGCCACTTCGGCCTTAGTCTGAATAAATAAATAAATAAATAAAATTAAATACGTCAATGGATGAAACTGTATATATGAGGCCAAAACGGATTTTCGTATATCAGAACGAACTAATCGAGTATTTTTCTAATATTATTACGAATAGTACAGCTTAATAAGCATTAAATATGAATCCCGGTTATATTCACAAGTTTTCATTATTCCATTTTAAAGTCTTTTAATGCAGGATCATTGACAGTTTGGAATTATGGAACATTTACTCTGAATTAACTATGACGTTATAATCAAAATGTAATGTTGAGTAGCACTATTAACTCTTGTGTTGCATTTCGAACTCTAATATAATCAAATCAAAGATAAATAAATGTACACACCCTTAGTTATAAATCAAAGAGATTTATATTTAAGAAGACGTCAAACGAGTTTATTCTTATGATATACTAATTTTAATTATGTAAAAATCAATAAATAACAAAGGTTGTATTATATGCCCACGGATTTCGGAAACAAAATTTCCTGAATAAACTTTCGCCTGAATATATGAGTAGCTATGGTTTTTATTTCCTATCAGAATTCGTTATTTCCTTACTTCTTTAATTTTAAACTCTTTATTCCTCAACATTTCATTACTTGTAAGCTATTGTCATATGTAACTATTCGATAGGATTGTTACACTTCTATGGCTCACGTTATCACGCGAGACAATTGTTGAAGCAGTATTCGAAGCAGACCTCATTACAAACTAGCGGATGTGTTGTTCTCGAAAGCACCGCCATAATGAGAATGGCATACACGTGCTACAATTCTCTTCATATTGCAGTGATTACGACAATAACGGAGTAACATATTATACCTAAAGGTGACCTTCAATAGGTCTGTAAACCTTTTCTGAAATTTAAATTTCCTTATCTGGAATCATCCACACGGAATTAATTCAACCAATTCGTGTCTGTTTGTATTTGGCAGAAACGGCACCAACCGGAACACGGTTTGCTCGAAAATTTATTCCGACACCTAACCTCCCTAAATTCCTTTTATCTGTTCGTAAATTGTTAGCTACTACTACTGCAGTGGCACCACCATCAACCAAGAGCGGTTCACCTTTTGTCCGTCCCGTGCGACTCCCGGAGTTCCTCCCCGGTGGACACTTGAGCGCATGCAGTGAAGTGCACTGTGGCACAATTACTACTAGCCATCGCATCGGCAAAGCATCCCAGAAGCATTGTCCAAACAGTTTTCTTATGGTTCTGACTAATGGTATGAAAATACGGAAACTGGATTTTATCTTCAACCTGCTCCGGGAAGGGAAGGCATGCTCCGGCTTCCGTGCGGAGGATCAAATCTGGTGCCAAGTGCGACTCCCAGACGGACGACTGGGGCGGCTGTTGGCTCCACAAAAACTCAAGTGCTCCAAATATATTGCAAGCCCCCAAGAGCTGCTGCTGTTGCTGCACACGACCAGGAAAGCCCTTTGGGTTCCTATCTCTTTAATTAGAATTGTATTGAGATTATGTGAGATTACAAACGGAAATACAATTCCTTGTTATTTGCAATTTCTTTAGCTTTCGGAACTGCTGGTAATGGGAGGAGAGGTCGGCGACGACGACAATGCGGTCGTATATTATGTGTTTTCGGACGGAATTTTTCAACTGCTACTTCAAGTCGGATATCAGAAGCGTTACTTTTTGCAGTGTAAGGGATGGCATATATTTGGTTGATATGATATGGTATGATATTAAATAGGTAAAATAAATGGAACAAACATTGATTAGAACAGGACCAACCAATTTCGTTTTCAATTGAAACTCGTCGGTACTGTACTGCACCAAACAACAAACACAAACTTTCATAAAGAACCGTAACATGTCAATATCCAAATCCACGCACGCCACTGCTCCAGATGTGCACAGTGTGTGCATAGGTCGAAGCACCAGACTGTGCGGAGAATGGAAAGCCGAAATGGAATCGGAGAAAAGCTTCCGCATGACTTCGCACACAGGATCAGGAAAGGTTGGAGCAAAACGGTCTTGGAGCCTTCGCAATAGTTTCTTTTCCATTTGTGGAGCTGTAATAGCAATAAGCCAGAATCAACTGTTCCTAGTTGAATTTTTCTATTATCTTTCCATTTCTTTTTTTCTCCACAGTTCGTACAAATAAAAGTTATTTAGAGCCACTGTATCCACAATTGGTTTGGAAATTAATGCAAAACATGAATAAAACACAGAAGCAAAAACATTCTTCATGGTAACGGCATCAAGCTCCCATCTTCTCCCCGCACAATGTGGGGCAAGGATGGGAACCAAACGTTTACTTGACCCATCCATTGTGGGCGTACTGCTTCGTTACCCTCAATTTTAAGTTAATTCGTTTCCTTCATGGTTGACATAATGGAGCGGAATAATGAATTGATAAGAAAAGCAGAACAGCAGCAGAAGCACCAGGGGCAGTGAGTGACGTCCGGACATTTCCTGCTATGCCAGCAAATCAGCTCCGGGGCTACAAATAATGCTTCGGTTGGTTTGAGTTTTCTCCCCGGAATATGGAGATAGAATGTGGCGTGGAGCGTAGAGAACCTTTTGCGCAGATACCACAACGTTAAGCGATGCGATAGATGGAGGGAAATGTTGTTAATGCTTATGCTTTGGGACGTCGGATGAGCTCCTTCTATGCTGGCTGGGCAAGTTGTCTTAATGCAGCAGAGCCGAAGCTTAAATCCTGATGATTCTGTTAGGGCAGTATAATTTGCAAGCCAAATCGCTTCCATCAGTCACGGTAACTCACTGTTTGACGTAATCAAATGAAGCTAGATCTCTGAAGGCATCGTCGAGCGGAGTTGGTCTCGGTGAATTAATTGAGATAATATCCTTTTCTAATTTGAACTCGAATATAATCGTTGCCTGTCAGCTCCAATTAGGGCATCATAAACTCTGGCAATTCTTTATGAATTTCTATGTCTTATGAAATTCTGACAAATGCATCTCTGTTAAATGTATTTTTGACATCCCGTTTAAATTGATTGTTTCATTACTTAATATACTGCTGGACAAGTCTTTGGAAATTATGGGGCATAACAAACCTTACTGATCATCTCAGTTCTGTAAATTTTCGTCGTGTACTTGTGGTCCATTTTGATGTTTCTTTGATAATTTTCTTCCAAATTCTTACGTCTTTTCACTACCCCTCTTTTACTTTTACAGCATTGCACTATGGGGAAAAAGGTGGCCATTAATCGAAAAGTTTACTATATCCAACATGCCTAATTTATATATCATATGATAGATAAAAGTCGGGAAATATTGAAGCGCTATGTTTATTCAGTTAAAAGATATGGGCTGGCGAAGTGAAAAAAAACTGATGAAAATAAAAAATCATTACTTACTTTGATTTGTTTGTTATGAAGTCATTTTTTCTCCAAATATAGGATTTACATATACCATTTCAAAACTTAGACCTGAGTTTGTTTTGCACGCAAAGAATAATACCAAAAAGTTGTAGAAGAAAAAGTTTCATTATAATATTTAATGCTTCGTTATTGAATAGTCCCGCAAACCTAATATCCTCAAATGTCCCCTCATCTGCAAATGAGGGAATCATATACAGGCATACCTCGATAGTACGTACCCTCGATAGTGCGTACCCTCGATAGTACGTACCCTCGATTGTACGTACATTTTACTTCGATAGTACGTACAAAAAAAAATTTTTTTTTCGTTCGATTTTCTGTACGATTTTATTAAAAAATTTAATATGCATTGATCATGGCACATGCGGGGGTCCTTCATATGTTACGTAATAATTTCACAACTGATTTAACCACCATCGTGAGCTTATAACGAATTTAGTAGCAAAACTTTGAAAAAGCAGCGTGTCATAAATGTTTGCCAGTCTTACTTGATACTTGATGGGCTACAGCTCTT
The DNA here is from genome assembly GCF_024139115.2 of Armigeres subalbatus. Lineage (NCBI taxonomy): Eukaryota > Metazoa > Arthropoda > Insecta > Diptera > Culicidae > Armigeres > Armigeres subalbatus. The sequence continues at coordinate 327,691,745 of NC_085140.1, read as the reverse complement.
CGATGAACCTACGCCGAATGGAGTATCCTTCTCCACTGGACTCGATCCTGGGCCAATTGGGTTGTTGAGCAGAGAAAAATATGAGGTTTTTTATAGTTTAACATAAAGAGCATGCTTTTCTGATCTCCAACATATTTTTATTTTGTTTGTAAACCTTTTATTTTCATTTTTGTATAGCAAACAATAAGCCATTTTTATCGATAGAATGACACTAACATTCATAGAATGACAGTTGGCCCATGCAGCATAAGAACAAATTTTTAGACCCATATAAATTTAAAATGCAAATTAAAAATAGTTCCGGGGCTCCAAAAATTCTGAAAAATTGGGGTTAGGCTCAGTTTTTTATGCAGATTCAGAATATGTAAAAACATGTATACCCCTAAACAACCCAATTGCTTCCAGTCGCCCTGAACATTGAGCGCCCTCAGGTCCTCTTCAACTGCAAAAAGCCATCGTGTACGCGGCCTTCCACGAAGCCTGCGGTCTCTTCCGGGTTCTCTACTAAATATTATCTTCGCTTGGCGTTCTTCCGGCATACGAACAACGTGACCAGTGACCGTAGTCTGCCGTGTTGTATAAGCTTAATAATATCCAGCCCTTTATACACCTGGTACAATTCGTGATTCATGCGACGCCGCCAGATACCGTTCTCCTGTTTACCGCCGAGTATTTTCCGCAGCACCTTACGCTCAAACACTCCGAGAGCTCTCCGATCAGCCTCCTTTAACGTCCATGTCTCATGGCCGTTTAAAGCCACCGGAAGAATCAGAGTAGTATACAGCGCGAGTTTTGTTTTCGTTTGCAGACTACGGGACTTAAGCTTGCCAGTCTTACATAACACATATTATACTATCATTTTAAACAATTGAAGGAACATCTGAAACAGCTGAGCGATGCGGAGCGCGTCCAAGCCCTCATAAAGCTGAATATCAGCAAGAGGAATTCTTTTGTCTTGGACGCGTTCGCACACGCACTCGCGTGAGTATGTCATCGGCATAAGAAATTGTATGGGTATGATTTTCTTATAAAGCAGATTAGCTATCCACTTAATTGAACAGTTATTATGTTTGTGAATTATTTTATCTATCAAGGAAATTAGTTCTAGTTCTAGAACCCTTCCCCGTGCATTAGTTCACCTGATAGACCAGACAGTATTTTCCCGAGGAGTAAATTAATTCCATCATGGGAATGGTGATTCATAAAATTGAATTTTCGGCAAGATACTTTACTGTTTAATTAAGTTTACACTAAGTTTAGTTCCATTCTAACCACTTGTCGGTAACATTATTTTTTTTCTTGAGAAACAAATTAGCAGCGTTACTAAAATGAGGAAAATTTTTGGTCGAAAATTTCCTCTGAGACGTCTTACTGGGATTTCCGAAGAAGTTTATCCTGGAACAGTAGTTCTCCCAAGGGTTCTTCCTGGGATACCTTGGTAGTTTTGTCGAAAATTCCATACATGATTTAACTTGATATTCTATCTAGACCTGTGCGCCGATTGAAATTTTATCGACGGTGAGGCGTGATAGATCATTTTCAGCCAGTGGCAGTGGTGTGGTGGTGATTGGCGGCGGCGTGAGTCAGCGGTAATCAATTTCGTGTATTACAAGTTTTCCGGAATTTATCTGGATGTTCCTGCAGGAATTCCTCCGAAAGTTTCTTCGGGAATTCCTACGGGAGTTTTTCCAGATATTTCTCTGAAAGTTCCTCCAGGAATTCCTCTGGAAGTTCCTCCGGAAGTTCCTCTAGCAACTTCTCCGTGAATTTTTACGAAATTCCTCCGAACATCCATTTTAAATTACAGACTAATATTTCTCCGTTAATCCTTCCAAATATATCCTCTAAATTCAATTATTATCTCGGTAATTTATTCAGCAATTTACTTTTGAATTATCTTAGAAATTTCCACGTCCCCTTTCCCAGAACTTCCACCAGAAAATCATTCAGAAATTCTATACAAACTCCTCCGGCATCATCTCTTAACATAAACACAAAACAAATGACTCGCGAAGCTCTACGAACATTTTTCAGGGTTCGCTTTTCTGTTTTCTCTGCGAGTAGTAGGTAGGCAAGAAAAGGCAAAACAAGTTTTCCCGAGTATTTTGTATGGCCTAATTCTTGTTTTGTGAACAAGGTTCACAGATTTCCACCACTGGTCAAAACTCTTTCGTCAAAACTCTCTTTCAAAAAACTTTTCAAAAACAAAAATTCCCCTTGAAATTCCTCTGAAAATTATTTAAGGGATTCTCCCGGAAGATCCTGCAACCATTCTCAAAATTTCTACGGTACTTCGCTTAAAATTTCTTAAAAAAATCATCCGAGTATTTTCCGAGATTTTTTCCCAGGAATTCGCAGCAATACCTTAAAACAACAACCCCGAAAATTCTTCGAGAAAATCTCACACTTTTTTTTTCAGAAATTCCTCCATGTATTCTCCCAAAAACACCGCCAATAATTTCCCCGGAACTTCTTCAGAAATCTTTTTTAAAGTTCTCCCGAAAAGTTATTCAAGAATTATCCGGGATTTCGTATAGGAATTCCCACAGAATTTTCTCAAATTATTCTGCAGAAAATTCCTTAAAGAACTGCTACGGGAAGTTCCTTTTTCAGGAAGAATAGGAGTATCCGAAAGGGTTTCCTGAATAATTTCCTAAAGTATTTTTTGAAAAAAATCGCGATGGATTTCTTGGTTTGAGTTTGAGTTTCGAAAAATCTTGATGGAATTACCTATGGATTTCCTAGAGATATTCTCGAAAAAAAACCTAGAAGAATATCTGAAACAAATCTAGGAGAAATTTGAAAATAAGAAGTTTTTTGAATGAATTTCCTAAGGAATTTTCAGAGGAAAATATTTTTGAATGTCAAAATAAATTTCAAATAAAGTTTTGAAATAATTTCAAACTAAAATACGGAAAAATTCTAGTAGAATTTCAGAGGGTGTTCTTGGAGTAATTTCTTAGTTTCCTGAAGCCACCCACATTTTCAGAAAAAAAGTATCTTTATGTTTGGCCGAGAATGTGTTGAAAAGTGGCCATGTTGCCAAAAATTATCCCACGTCGCACTTTTTGGCCAGAGATCCACGCTAGTTCAACTAGTTCAGTAGATCAACATCCAATGATTTAGATTGAAATACCTTATCGACAGACACCACCTCAATTCATCAAGCTGATACCGATCAAGTATATAAAAGTCGGCCCTCTAGGCCTTCTATAAAAAAATGGGTTTTGGAGTATATAGCCTTTTTGTTACACATTGTTGAACAAGAAAGGCATAAACGATTCTACAGGGTGTCTGCAAATTATCCGTACAACAAGACAGGTTTTTAAATATTTTTTGGAATAAATTAAAGAACCAGCATGCATTGCATGTTATTATAGGGTAAACGGTCCGATGGTTGTGGGTGTACCAATAGTTGCGGTAGTGCACTTTACGCAAAAATTGTGGTTTTAACGCAGCAACCTGCTTGGCTGATCGATTTATTGACATACCATAACTCAAAACAACAAATTGCAGACGTGAAATTCGATATAAATCGGTAAATATCATTATATTACTTTATTATTTTATCACCTTTGCACCAATAGTTGCGGCAGTGTTCCTATAGTTGCGAGCTCCATGAGAAAACAATGGGATTCGCAACTATAGGAACGCAAATTAAAAATTACCGCAACTATGGGAGCAAGTCAGCACTTGGAGGACTAATTTTAGGTGAAACATTCGCATTCCGGAGGAACCAATGTATTCTCACAGCAAAGAGGAGCGAAAGAGGTTTGGAAATAATCTGTAAGGTTAGTGGATGCGTTTGTTGCTATAGCTAAGAGTTTGTCGCTTTGGAGAGAGCGTCAATGGAGCCAATAGAATCATAACGACAGTGACAGTTAAGGACAAGCTTAAAGCTTTTCATTTACATAAAATCTATAGGTGGAATCCATAAAATACGTCACGTAAAAATGTTGTGATCCACCCCCAATCGTCACTTTTTGTAGTTACATGCATAATTATTAGAGTGGGGCGTCATGGTCATTTTTTCAAATCAATGGTTTTTCGAAGCCATTCTGGGTCCTGAACAACTGTGCAGAATTTGGGACCGATTGGTTGCTTCCTCGCTTTCCGCATCGCATTTGAAGTTTGTATGGAAATTAGTATGGGAGAACGTATGTTTTTGCATTTCTACTACTAGAGGTTTCAGTTCATCGTAAACCAAGTGGCACATTACGTTAAAGTATAACCCAAAGGATGCCGAAAAACTTTGCTGAAGAAGGCACGTTGCTGGAACGTCCACGAAAAAAGTTATAACGCTTCGAAGATTGAGTGTTCGAACCATATGTAAAAAATCGTTTATTCTGCCAGCACTGCCGAACTACGTAGACCAATAGTTTAACTGAGTGTTATTTCAAAATAATTGATCTTATAGGGCTTTAGAGCTAATGGAAGCTATCCGGAATCATTTCACAAAGAGGAAAATCCGACAAGAGAGGAAGATGAGTTTTGCCCTTCGATAACCATAGGTCGTCCGGTAGTGCTGGCAGAAACATTGATTTCTTGCATATGGTTTGAACAATCAATTTTCGAAACGTAATAACATTTTTTGTATACCTTCCAGCTACGTACCTTCTTCGGCAAAGTCTTTCGGCATCTTCCAGACTATATGCTAGCGTATTGAGTCACGTGATTGATGATAAATTGAAGCCGCTAATAGCAAAAATGTAAAAAAGTATGTTTTCCCATACTAATCTCCATGTAAATTTAAAACGCGATGCGGCATGCGAGGTCGTAACCAATCGAGCCCATATTTTGCACAGTTGACTGGGGTCCCAAAACGATTCAGAAAAACCTTGATCTCACTTGATCGGACGAATTTTGCGTTTTTCCATACAACTGCGCCCCACTCTAATAATTATGCATGATGTGTAACATATTTTTATAACGTTACGAATATCACGTAATTTATGGATGTTCCGAAGCATTAACATACAATATTTCATAAAAACAATAGCCTCACATTTGCAAGGACGATAATTTTGCGCAATGCTACATGTAGGCACCATTTCAAGAAAAATCTTAGTCATGCTGGTCCGTTGTGTACTATATCAAATATAAATTTGCTTAGAATACAGAGCCTTCTATCGAAATTTTGGCTTCCGAGCGGTTTTATAAACATTACACCACTCCCAAATAAATAGAAAGGCAAAAAAAATTTTTTTTTGTTCGATATTTTTATGCTTCGATAGTACGTACGCTTCGATAGTACGTACACTAAAATTACGGAGGTGTACGTACTATCGAGGTATGCCTGTATAACATTAGTGCCACCTTTTAGTGAGTGATGTGCGCTATTACGAGAACGTTGCAATCAAAGTTTCTCAAAAAGTGTGGTTTTTATTCTCTATACCTCGTAATTATTTTAAAATGAGCAACATTATTACTATGGTTGTTTGCTATTGTATGCATGTTGTAGGGTAAGACGTAAGACGGTATAATGCGCCCCACCTGGCCAAAACGCTCCTCTTTGATTTCTAGAAAACTATAACTAACTAAGGATCAAAATCAGTTGGTAACTTTAAATATTTGTAAAACCATCATACTATGTGAATGTGGAAGTATTGCTGTATTACATAATGAAAATAATAGCAAAACACAAAAAGTTGCAGTTTCGATGTAACTTTCAATGTATGATTGCTCAATATTCTGGAGCGACGCTAGCATACTGTCCGCAAAACTTGCACTGGAACACTCAGTTGGGCAACAAAATAACTCTTCTCATCGGTTAATCTGTAAACATAAAAATGAAATACTGTCTGTCCGAACCTTATAGACTCCGAAACTACTGAAACGATCGGCGTGGAAATCTGCATGCAGAGGTTTTCGGGGCCGGGGGAAATTCTTCAGATGGTGTGAAACCCCTCCCTCCTTTGGAAAGGGGGGTTCTCAAATTTCAGCATATCTCGAGAACTAAGAGAATGAATCAATTTCAGGTGAAACGAAGTTCGTCGGGTCTGCTAGTATGATATAAAATTGATTTCATCTTCAAAAATGTAACGTTTTTTCGAAAATATATTTTACTGGTCAAAACGCCCCAGTGTAGGCAAGACGATATGCCCTTATCAACTGGACACAAGCGGAGCGAGCTTGCAGCAGTTACTTCCAAATTATATGGAAGCTATTGAAATGTAATTCAACCCTGCTTAAATGGACTTATGTTGGTTTTTTAATGTCAAGCACATAAGGATTTATAACATTTTTATTATGGGATTGAGAAAATATTAATGAAGGGCTATGAAACGTCTTTGGCTAATGTGGGGCGTATTGCCCAGGCACTTTTTGAAATCCATTTTTTTACAACTTTTCAAAAAAGCTTTATTACGTGTTATCTGTAATATTTTTCTATGATTACTCACGGGCAATGCATTTGCGACTTCCTGGACTACCAAATAACACAAAGTTTGCATAAGTTGTGTTGAAAAGTAAAAAGTTATCATAGTTTTGCCTTAGGGGGGCATATTATACCGTCTTACCCTATTAAAAACAAACAAACAAAATTGCTGGTAACATTTTTTGAAGCATTAATGACGGCTTTTAAAGGGTTAGACGGGTTTTTAAATATTCCTTCACATAATATATGTTGCATAAACACAGTTTTCATTGAAACAATATTTTTGGCCGCCCATTTGTATGAAAACTCCCCATAGTGCAGTGCAGCATGCATAAAAAAATATGATAAAATTTGCTTATTGCATATTACTTGAGTGTTGTGCTCCCAAAACGCAAAATGGGGGTTCCATAGGACATTTATGTAGCTCTGTAATTTGAGGCGTAAGATTTAATAAAAAGGTAAATGTCAAAAACATGTGTTATAAAGTGATTTCGGACGTTCGTAATGTCATGTATCATCGAATAGAATGTAGTTGATTCGATTTTTATTTCTTGTTTAGGTGATCTTCATGTGGATATTTATGCAGGAGAAGAAAGTGCTCCGGACTTCCATTGACATTGTCATTCTAAGTTGTGTGCAGACCAGAGTGCAAAATAATCGATTTTTTTGGTGAAGTCCACCTTTCTTCACTTGTCAGCTCACTTCCAGACACATTCATAGTCGGCTCTGGACTGTCAATAATCGGTTGAATATTAGTCATTGAATAATTATGCACATTCTATAAATCGATAAATTATCTGAATTCCGAACACGTTTCTATTGAGTAAAGTAATTTATCACACAGAACTAAATCCGATTTGCATCCGCGAGGCCCTTTCAACGGTAAACATCAACACAAACAATGCTAATTTTGTTTTTTTCTGCACATATTAGGCATACTTAGTGACAGTCGAATGAATGAATTGGTAGAGTAGTCGTCTGACTATGTCAGTCTATGTTTTGAATATTCATGCGATGTTTGTCAAAATTCGGACCGAAGTTGCTTCATGAAGATGAATTTTTTAGGCTCTGGTGCAGAGTATCCAGTCCGATCACTAGTCTGTACATTTCCTTTCTTCCTGAATGAGTGTTCACGTTGCCGATGACGATGTTCACAATGTTACAATTGTCGTGTGGGCTTACGACTCAAATCCAGGCATATGGGATGCTGTAAGATCTCCGAATTGACCTGTAGTTTGGGTAGAATAGTCTACCGAATCAAATACGACTACCATGATGTCTCACGCCGCAGTATCAACTCAATTGTGTGCTCCGAGTATTTGACTTTCATTTGAATCACAAATCCAGGTATATCAGATGTTGCAAGAACTCCAAACTGACCTGAAGTTTGGGTCAAATGGTCTACCGAATCAACCACGACACTGCACTCCTCGCCCAACAGCGCTCTGATATGCAGAGTAAGCTCAACGACCTTGCCGAGCGCTTCTTTTCGGCAGGTTTAGTCATCAACGTCAACTAAACCAAATCGTTGGATGTAAACACAGCGACCCTTTCCAGTTTCACAGTAGCCTGACAATCAGTGAAGAATGTTAAAAGCTTCCAATATCTTGCACGGATTAAGAAAGCAACGGCTGCCTTTACGAGTTTAAGAAATATCTGGAAAAAAGGCAGATATTTATGTGAATGCAGCAATTTTTTTTTTCAAGTCTAACGTGAAATCTGTGCTGTTATATGCTAGCGAAACTCGGTGTGTATCAGTGGAGAACACTCAACGACTGCAGGTGTCAATCAACAGATGCCTGCGGCACAAAATTCGTGCATGGTGGCCTCACAAATGGATCTCAAACAACGAGCTTCATCGTCGGAAGTGAGGCTGGGTCAGTAGGGTTACGTAGGGCCGGATACGAAATCTGTAAACAAGCATTATACTGGAACCCAGCGGGACATCACAGCAGAGACAGACCCAGAGGTTCATAGCAGCGCAGCCTCAATAAAGAAAAAGAAAAGACTGAAATCCAACGCTACGCAGAACTGTCCTTTCGAAAACTCCCAGTGCGCGTTAGTCCTCCACGAGCATCGTCCAGGTCTCGTGTTCCTAGAGAACTACCGGTCTAATAAGCGTTTTGTAGATAGTCAGTTTGGTACGGCGGCGAACTCTATTCGATCAGAGCGTTTTGCGGAGTCTAAAGTACGTACGGTTTCCTGCCATGATGCGTCTCCGAATTTCTCTGCTGGTATCGTATTCGGCAGTCACCAGTGAGCCCAAGTACACGAATTCTTGAATCACCTCGATTTTGTTACCATCGAAAGAAACTCGTGGTGGGTGGCTTACATTGACCTCTCTTGAGTCATTATTATTATTATTGTCTTTATTAAGGAGACTTTCAGTTCGAGACTGGCTCGTCTCCGGCCTCTCTTGAGTCTCTCCCTATCATGTACTTCGTCTTCGACGTGTTGATGACTAGGCCCATCCGTTTAGCTTCGCTTTTCAGTCTGATGTAGGCTTCCTCCATCCTCTCAAAGTTACGTGCCATGATATCAATGTTGTCGGCAAACCCAAATAACTGGACGGACTACGTGAAAATCGTACCACTCGTATCAATCCCTGCCGTTCGTATTACTCCCTCCAAAGCGATGTTGAATAGCAGACACGAAAGACCATCACCTTGCCGTAACCCTCTGCGCGTTTCGAAGGGACTCGAGAATGACCTGAAACTCGAACTACGCACATCACCAGATCCATCGTCGCCTTGATCAACCGTATCAGTTTATCCGGAAATCCGTTTTCGTGCATTAGCTGCCATAGCTGGTCCCGATCGATTGTATCATATGCGGCATTGAATTCGATAAATAGATGATGGGTGGGCACGTTGTTTTCCCGGCATTTCTGCAATACCCGACGTATGGCGAACACCTGATCTGTGGTAAAGCGTTCACCCATAAATCCCGCCTGGTACTGCCCCATAAACTCTCTTGCAATTGGTGGTTAGTCGGCGGCATAAAATTTGGGAGAGTACCTTGTAGGCGGCGTTCAGCAATGTGATTGCGCGATAGTTGCTGCAATCCAGCTTATTGCCCTTTTTGTAGATGGGACATGATGCCCTTTTTGTAGATGGAAGGTGTCAGGCTTCCATCCACTCCTGCGGCAGAACCTCATCCTCCCAAACCTTGGTAATCACCCAGTGCAGCGCTCTAGCTAGTGCCTCACCACCGTGTTTAAACAGCTCTCCTGGTAGTTGGTCAACTCCAGGGGCTTTGTTGTTTTTCAGCCGGCCGATCTCCTCCTGGATTTCCTGGAGATTCGGAGCCGGAAGTCGCTTGTCCTGCGCGCGTGCTCCTAGGTTCATTACCGCCACTGTTGTCTGCCATATCGCCATTCAGGTGCTATTCCTAGTGCTGCCGCCACCTTTCTATCATCTCACGCTCATTTGTAAGAAGGTTCCCGTTTATTTATTTATTTATTCATTTATTTCGTCAAGCATTGTAGACTACAAACACATTGTTTCACTTAAACACTATCTGTTTTAATCACTAGACAACTATTATGCTATACTATTCATTGTTTTCCTCACTAGCGTGTTAGACATTGATATGTCGATGACCTCACAATATTTATTATATATGTTCATCATAGAGTTGAGCAGTCCATTTTTAGCATAGGATGTGCATTGCAGATTTAGTTGAAATAAGTCACGATTTCTCAAGGTACGCGTAGGTGCATAAAAGTTCAAGCCTGACAGAAGGCTTTCTGCTTTTATCTGATGTGAGATTAAACCATTAACGAATGTTACACAACCAACTTCTCTTCTTTTCTTAAGTGTTTCGATATTAATTAGTAGGCACCGAAATTCATATGACGGAAGCGGTAGGGTTGACCAACCTAACTTTCTAAGAGCAAAAAGCAAAACTGTTTTTGTACTGATTCGATTCGATTTGAGTGGACTTCTTGATAGGGTGACCAGACAATGCTACAGTATTCTAATATTGATCTGACGTAGGACACATAGAGTGTTTTATCGTGTAAGGGTCATTGAAATGATAACTGAAACGTTTAATGAATCCAAGCATGTTATGTGCTTTATGAATAATGACGTTATAATGTTCTACAAAGGTCAGTCTAATAATAACCTTAAGTCTCTCACTTTTGTGCATCGTATAATTCGTTCCTGGCCTAGCTTACAGGTAATGTTTTGTAATATCTGCTTTCTAGTAAATGAAATTATGCTACATTTTTTCACGTTTATATCGAGAAGGTTTTTTGAGCACCAGTTATAAAAATCGTCAATTTCTTGTTGAAATACGGCTAAGTCAGCATCATCACAAATTTCCATGTACAATTTCATGTCGTCGGCATAAATAAGGACCTTAAGGCGTTTTAATATGAGTGTTATATCATTAACAAAAAGAATGAACAATAATGGACCTAAGTGTGATCCTTGTGGTACACCAGAAGTAACTTTAATTGGCGAAGACAATTTATTATGGAAGCGCACTAACTGTGTTCTATCTCTAAGATATGATTCAATCCATCTAACCAAATATTCCGAAAACCTAATCGCTGAAGCTTAAAGAGTAATAAAGAGATGTCAACTCTATCGAAAGCCTTACTGAAATCCGTGTACAAAGTTTCAACAGAGTTACCTCTATCCATTGCAGCAAGTGAAAATGTCACGAAGTCTAAGAGATTAGTGGCAGTGGATCTGCCTTTAAAGAAACCATGTTGGCGATTTGTGATCAAGTGCTTAACCTGTTCAAAGAGTTTCATGTTCACAGTAGATTCAAACAATTTCGGTATACATGATATAATTGCAATGCCCCGATAATTTTGTACGTCTGAGCGTTTGCCTGATTTGAAAATTGGAAGAAGATAAGATTTTTTCTATAAATGTGGGAATACTCCATGAGCTAATGATTTATTAAAAAGCCAAAATAATGGTTTTACAAATGAAGTAGCTAATTGTTTTAGTAATAAAGAGGGAATTCCATCGGGTCCAGGACCCTTGGACGCATCTAATGCTTCTAATGCTGTTACAATTTCATGTACAGTAATACCGGATATTGAAATATCATTTGTCTGATCAGGTAAATAATGAAAATAATCACGATCATAAACAGCACCAAGAGGTTTGTAAGTGCTTTGGAAAAAATTCGCGAAATAATTGCAAATTTCCTGGCTATCATGGCTAACCAATTCTTTAAATTTCATGCATGATGGAAAAGTATCCGATTTCTTTTTCTCTTTGACAAAGTTAAAGAAGGTTTTAGGATCCTTTTTTATATTATTTTCTAAAATCCTATTATAATTTTCGTATGCTTCTGATATTTGATCGTCAAGCTCCCTGCATATTTCAATATATTGTTTCAGATTATCAGAAGTTCGATTTTTCCTATATGTTTTATGCATTTTTTGTTTACGATTTCTTAGATTTCTTATCTCACGAGTGAACCAGACCGGATTCTTAGAATTGTTGAAAACTTTTTTGCGTTTCTTAGGTACTAGCTCATCTACTAACGCAAACAGTGTTTGATTAAAAAAAATGTAGACTGCTGTTTATATCTAAGTTACTATTGAGTATTGTTTGCCACTCAACTGCGTCAAGTTCATTTCTCATTTTATCAAAGTCACAATTGTTGAAGTCATTCACCATTTCAAATGCACATTTATTCGGGCGAGTGCTGGCAGAATTTATTATTAATGAGTATTCAATTGCTGTGTGGTATTGTTCGTTTTTCCACAAAAGATGCTGGGCCTTATCAACATTGAAATCTTCCGTACAGTTAGTGAAGAGAAGATCTAAATGGACATTACGGTCGTTACTGACATGATTTAATCCCAACTGACTAGATTTATCAAAAAGTGACTGTAAAGTTTCATTTTCACCAATGATAGGAAGTTTATGTTCTTACCTAACACATATCGAGCTGTGGCATATGGCCCTTAAGTGAACGGTTTAACTTCCCATAGAACGTTGCGTTATTAGCGCGGTACAGTTCCTCCGTCTCTTCACGGTCTCGATCTTCCTGCTGGTGCTTTTTTTTTCTTTTTTTCCGAAAAATCGAGTTTTGTTTGTTCCGCGCCCGTTTGTATCGTGCCTCGTTAGCCCTCGTGCGGTGTTGCAGCAATCTCGCCCAAGCTGCATTCTTCTCCTCAACTAACTGCTCACATTCGCCGTCATACCAGAGCCGCCCAATGTTAAGCGTCCGACTTCGACGCGTGTTGTACACCGTCGAGAGTTTTGAGCGCAGGCATACTGCCACGAGGTAGTGGTCGGATTCAATATTCGCACTGCGGTAAGTGCGGACGTTCGTGATGTCGGAGAAGAATTTACCGTAGATTAGAACGTGGTCGATTTGGTTTTCCGTTTCTTGGTTAGGTGATCTCCATGTGGCCTTGTGGATATTTTTGCGGGGAAAAAAGGTGCTTCGGACTACCATTCCGCGAGAGGCTGCGAAGTTTATGCATCGTTGGCCGTTGTCATTCGATACGGTGTGCAGACTATCCGGTCCTATGACCGGTCTATACATTTCCTCCCTTCCTACCTGTGCGTTCATGTCACCGATGACGATTTTGACGTCCCGCAGTGGGCATCCATCGTATGTCTGCTCCAGCTGTGGGTAGAACGCTTCTTTCTCGTCGTCGGGTCTCCCTTCGTGTGGGCAGTGCACGTTGTTGATGCTATAGTTTAAGAAACGGCTTTTAATCCTCAGCTTGCACATCCTTGCGTTGATTGCCTGTCACCCAATTGGCGCATCTTTCCCAGCACTATGAAGCCGGTTCGCAGCTCGTTGGTGGTGCCACAGCTTTGGTAGAAGGTTGCCGCTCGATGCCCGCTTTTCCACACTTTCTTTCCTGTCCAGCATATCTCCTGAAGCGCCACGACGTCGAAGTTGCGGGGATGTAATTCATCGTAGATTATCCTGTCGCAACCTGTGAAACCTAGCGATTTGCAGTTCCATGTTCCAAGCTTCCAATCGTGATCCTTTATTCGTCGCCTAGGTCTAGGTCGATTATATCGAGTCGCATTATTTGTTATATTGTTCGTAATTATTGGTTTTCCAGGCGGTTTATTGGGCCTGAGCAAACCTCCTGTCTCGTCGGAGGGCCGTCGTGTCAGGGCTGTTTGGCGTGTCAGGACTTGAGCTTGTGCGCTTTGAGTGCCTCACGGTCGCTTTGGTGGGGCCTACTTGCGGATACATGCAGCTTTTTATAGGAATTTAACAGGGCCCACTGTCAAACCCCACCACATCCTAGGCAAGCCCCACAACTCGCAGATGGCCTGGGGAGGGATCGTCAAGCCCTTGGACATAGTGCCTGCTGCCGAATTGCATTGGGCTGAATGGAGCGTTTGACCGAATCGGTAATTAGGTCGAAAATGGCAGCAAAATAAAATTTCCCTAATAAATTAGAAATTTTCCATAAACAATTAGTGTTCGAAATCGGTCCAAAGAAAGACTATTTTTTCTGCAGCAGTCTTGTGATCAGCTCAAAACTGTAATATTGAGTTTTATTATGTTTTTTTGTTATTGAACAGGGCATACAAACTCACAAGTAATAGTTTCCTTATTTTCCGTGAAATCTGACCGCTGCAACAAACAACACCAACTTTCCTATTACAAATTAATTTAATTAATTTCTTCTTTAAACTTTGCTGCTTTACTTACTATCTAATCTACGAGTCTGCTTTACTCGCTTCTCCCCTACTAAGTTTAACTCCGCTTTGGCTGTTTGATCTGTGTTTTAGTATGAAGTATTCATTTATTTATACTTTCAAAGATATTCGATCCAAACTCACCACTCTTCAAATAAAGATCGTAATCCGAAACTACAATTTACTAATAATTTCACCTTCCACTTGTCCATTAAATAAATACGCTGCCAAACTTTTCACTTCAACCGTTCTATTTTCGTTCACCTTCTTTATTAATTCTACGTAAACAAATCCAACGACATCGCGCCTTATTGACTGGTTGAACATGTTTCTCACCGTTTGGGTAGCGCTCACTGTTCACGATTGGGTGAGCGTATTGAGTGAGTACAGTACCAGCCCGCTATGTCAACACTCCCCAGCCTGTAACTCCGATAGCCGTTTTCCGGATAATTCGGAATTACCATCAACAACTTCTAATACCACCAAGTTGATAACTCCACGCCGGAAAACACCCCTACTGGTTCTCACATCCGCTTGCCGCACCTTGCCATCCGTTGCTTCGATTACCTTCTCCACAACACCTTCGGTCCGCCAAGTACTGCGAACGCCGGTACACATCTCGCAACGCGTCAGCTAACTGGAAGGATCTACCAGTTGCAGGTCTTCCATGACGACCCCCCGCACAGAAAGTGGTTTGGGGTAATCGCTTCTTGCCCATCCAATTCCTGCGACATGTAGGTGAGAGGGCGGGCATTTATCATGTCCTCTGCCTCGGAGAGATTCGTTTGCAACACCTCGTCCGTTAATTTCCGCCCATCGTCAAAAACCTTCAACGCCTCCTTCACCGATCGCACCATCCTTTCCCAGACGCCACCCATATGGGGGGTTCCGGGAGGGTTGAAGCTCCACTTCGTGGTGGAACACACGACGGCTTCGGAACATTCCTCGTCGATCTTCCTCGCAACTTTGCTGTTCTCCTTACTGGCTCCTTGAAAGTTCGTCCCGTTGTCCGAGAAGAACTCCTGCGGCATTCCACGTTAGCAAACGAACCTCCGAATCGCCATCAGGCATGATTGCGGCGACAGACTATGTACTACCTCGAGGTGGACCACTCGAATTGCCAAACAGGTGAACAGCGCCACCCACCGCTTCTCGCTACGACGGCCGACCGTCACCGTAACTGGTCCAAGGTAGTCTACGCCAACCGCACTAAATGGTCGCTGGTGCGGGGTTATACGCTGCACTGGTTGCGGGGCCATCTGCGGGACTTGTGGCACACACCGATGTACCTTGCACCAGACACATTCAGCAACCACCTTCCGGATCACTGCACGAAGCTTTGCAATGTGGAACCTTTGTCGCAGCTCGTTGAACACCGTCTCCCTGTTTGCATGGCCGAACGATTCATGGTAGCTTTGAATGAGCAGCTCCGTTATCCTGTGGTTCCTTGGTAGAATAATCGGAAACCTTTTATCGTATGGCATGTATTCAGCTTGGTTCAGCCGCCCGTCTACTCGCATTACTCCCGCTTCATCCAACGTCGGCTTCATCTGATACAGCGCGCTTGATCGCTTCAACAATTGCGGCTGCGTCGTATTTTTTGCAAGATTTTTCTGCAACGTGTGCAGCTCGTCCGGGAAACCTTCTCTCTGCGCTTGCTTCCAAAGTGCCTCCTCTGCTTGCTGGAACTCGCTCTGCTGGAACGGTTGTTGGACCGACTTCACCTCTGATTGTGTTATGTTCCGATACCCGTGAGGAGTCTTCAACGTCCACAAAGACTCTCCACTTGCTTTTCGCCGGCAATTTCCGATGAATCGTAGAACTGCAGCCTATATTCGTAAAAGCTTCTTCCAGCGGTTGGTAACTCTCACATCGATCGCTGGACCACTGTCATTTCCATCGTGGAAAAGGAAACGTGCCTTCATTTCCTCGGCCGTATTCGCCGACGGAACGTTCGATACTAGCCACGTATTCTCCGCCTCATACAGAAAATCAGGTCCCCTGAACCACTGGCTATCGGATGCCAGGGGAGGTCCTTCACCCCACTTTGTCATGACGTTCGCAATATTCATCCGGGTCGGTACCCAGCGCCAATCTGTACCTCACCGATCTTGAACGCCACCGCTTGTTTGTATTTGTGCTGTTCCGATCTTATCCAGCTGAGCACTGTTTGGGAATCTGTCCACAGGAACTACCGACGCACAGTA
This sequence comes from Armigeres subalbatus, assembly GCF_024139115.2. Taxonomy (NCBI): domain Eukaryota; kingdom Metazoa; phylum Arthropoda; class Insecta; order Diptera; family Culicidae; genus Armigeres; species Armigeres subalbatus. The sequence goes on along the minus strand of NC_085140.1, from coordinate 327,675,513 downwards.
AGCAAATGATTCGCCTTTACAGTTGTCAAGAGTTTTGAGCCGAGAACTGCCGCCATCAGTTCCAGCCTTGGAACCGATTGTAGCTTCAACGGCGCCACTTTTGATCTGGCCATCACCAGAGAACACTTAACGTGATCGCCCACCGCCACTCGAAAATATGCTGCCGCTCCGTACGCGCACTCACTGGATGGCGGTGGGCGATCACGTTAAGTGTTCTCTGGTGATGGCCAGATCAAAAGTGGCGCCGTTGAAGCTACAATCGGTTCCAAGGCTGGAACTGATGGCGGCAGTTAGGAAATTGCCAATAAAGAAATCAGGGTATGAGCAATAAATAAATAGAAAATTTCCACAAATAAAACAAAATTTCCATAAATAATTAAGAATTTTCCACAAAACAAAAATAAATAAGCACTTTTAAAAGCAAAGGTTGCAATTATAAAAAAAGGATTTTCCATAAAAAAAAAAAAAATGTTTCACGGAAAAAATATAAAATTTCCATAAATAAATCAATATTAGCAAAAAATAAAATATGTTTTTTCTATGAAAAATTAGAAAAAAAAATCACAAAATGATCAATAAAGAGCAATAAAAAAATAAGAAAATTTCCATAAATTTATTTTTTATGGAAAAAGTATATTTATTTTGTGAAAATTTTGTAATTTTTTATTGCTAATATTGATTTATTTATGGAAATTTTGTATTTTTTTCGTGGAACATTTTGTTTTTTTTTTTATGGAAAATTCTTCTTTTATAATTGCAATTTTCGCTTTTAAAAGTACTTATTTATTTTTGTTTTGTTGAAAATTCTTAATTGTTTATGGAAATTTTGTTTTATTTGTGGAAATTTTATATTGGCCGGAAACGTCTTTTGGATGAAAGATATGTTATGCGCCGTTCAATTACGTAACATTGCTATCAAAGCAACGGTGGATGGTGGCAAAACTGTGGAAGATTTCGGGCAGCTCCAGTTCGTTCGAATCGCGCCGGGGACTAAGACAAGGTGATGGGCTTTCAGTGCCTGTTGTTCAACATTGCGCTAGAAGGTGTCATGCGGAGAGCCGGGTGAACACCGGGTACGATTTCAACAGATCCAGTCAATTTATTTGCTTCGCGGATGACATGGACATTGTCGGCCGAACATTTGCAAAGGTGGCAGAACTGTACACCCGCCTGAAACGGAAGCAACAAAAGTTGGACTGGTGGTGAATGCTCAAAGACAAAGTACATGCTTGTGGAACCAGGCGCGACAGGGCCCGCCTGGGAAGCAGATGTTACGATACGGGGATACCTTCGAGGTGGTCGAGAATTCGTCTACCTCGGATCCTTGCTAACATGACAACAACGTTAGTCGTAAAATACGAAGGCGCATCATCTGTGGAAGTCGGGCTACTACGGGCTCAGAAGAAACTGCGTCGAAAAGATTCACCACACCAAAGCATGTACAAGACGCCTTAGACCGGTTGTCCTCTACGGACAGGAAACATGGACAATGCTCGAGGAGGACTTGCAAGCACTCGATTCGAGAGACGGGTGCTTAGGACCATCTTTGGCGGTGTGCAAGAATACGGTGTGTGGCGAAGAATGAACCATGAGCTCGCCCAACTCTGAGCGAACCCAGTATCCAGAAGGTAGCTAAAGCCGGAAGGGTACGATGGGCAGGACGATTGCAAGAATGCCGGACACAACCCTGCAAAGATGGTGTTCGCTTCCGATCCGGCAGGTACGAGACGGCGTGGAGCGCAGCGAGCGAGATGGGCAACCAGGTGCAGAACGACTTGGCGAGCGTGGGGCGTATCCGAGGATGGAGAGATGCGGCCTCGAACCGTGCATTGCGGCGTCAAATTGTTGATTCAGTGTTATCTGTTTAGATGTTAACTAAATAAATGAAAATGAATTCCGAGTTCATTCAAAAATACCTGGACATGGGGTACATGGTGGAGATTCTCGATGAAAAGTGTGAATTACTACGTACTCCTGCCTCAACACGCAGTACTGAAGCCGGAGAGTATAACCACCAATCGAGTGATATTTGATGCATCCTGCAAAACATCCTGAAATCTCGTTGAACGATGCCCTTTGGTCGGACCAATCACAGGATGAATTGATCAACATCATTTCCGGTTCCGCCTCCATCGTTACGCTGTCGTTGCGACGTAGCGAAGATGTATCGCATGAGCGAGACCAGAAGCTCCAGAGAGTCGTGTGGACGGCACACAGATCGACATTCGTACTTTCTTACTACCGTAACCTGAGACCGCGTCTGCTCCGTATCTAGCTACCAGGTGTTTGAAGCAGTTAGCGAAGAGGAAAAGAAACCCCAACGGCCGCCGCCGTCCAAGAACAAAACTTCTACGTCGATGATATGTTGTCAGGCGTAGATGACATAGGAGAGGGTCACAGTTTGTCGAAAAATGGTAGACTTAATGCAGTCCGGAGGTTTCACGCTAAGAAAGTGGAATTCAGTTGGCGAGATTTTGCTTCAGGTTCCAGAGCATCTACAGACGATCGGTCCATTCTCACCTTGATTCAGGACTCGACTGTTAAAACACTAGGTTTGTTGTGGAAACCACGAAGGGATGTTTATCGCTTCAGTACTCCAAAGTGGACAGAATCTGACGCGATTACCAAGCGCATTATATTATCTTTCGACTAATTGGGAAAGTTTTTTGATCACCGTACATGACCCAATCATTATTATGCCTGTCTTGGTAAGAGGAGTCACTGCTACTACCAAGCCGTTCCTGGGTGGACGTTAGGCAGAATAACAGATTTCAACAACTGTTCTTACAAGACCTCTACTAAAATTTCAATTTCTGTTCCTTCATACTCGTCGCTCGCTGTGACACCTATCCATACTGTTCTTCATTGTTGCGCTCCCTCTTACTTTGAGCTTTAGATGTATCTCACCGATAAGACCAATAAATCAATAATGATCATCTTTCGACTGTTTGTTCCGTTGGACATAATCGGTCCAGTCATCGTTCGGGCTAAGTTAATGGTCCAGGAACTTTGGGAGCATGAATGCAGCTGGGATGCAGCGTTAAGTGAAGACATGACAGAGAATTGACTAGAGTATCACAGAAATATGATAGGATTGGACGGTTTCACCACAGACAAACAGACATAACACATTGAACATTCACTCATCAAATTCTTCGTCATTTACACACTAACGACATCTGTTGATTTCAGTTAGTTAAGCAAATCACGAACCAGATGGCAGTAGTGAGCAAATGTCAAATTCGAGCAAATCCGATGCGCACGCCACTAGTGACCGATTGATCAACTAATAATTATTTGAATTGACTAGTAAATTAGTGAACGATGGAAATTTGCCTAGTGTAATATCTGTTTGTCTGTGGTTTCACGGTTTCACGCTGGGTCGGAGTCACAAAATCAATGAAATCTGTTCAGCTACACGGCTTCTGCGATGCCTAAAAAGGCGTACGGTGCATGTATTTACTTAGAACCGTGACGGAGGAGCGAAGTTGACGTACGATTGTCCACAGCTAAGTCTCGAGTTGCTCCTCTGGAAAATCTCAAAAAAAAAAAAAAGAAATGTCTCTCCACTCCTCGTCTTGAGCTTTCTTCGGCGCTATTGCTTGCGCATCTCTACGAGAAAGTTGTCGAAAGCATCCACTGACCGTAGAATCATATTTTGGCTGATTCTACGATAGTAAAGTTTTGGATAGCGTCTGTACTCTCCAGATGGAAAGAGTTTGTGAGCAACTTCAAGTCCAAGAAACGCTGGAAGTCACTATCCCGATGCAGTTTCTCCAATTGTTGAGTCTAAGACTGCTTAGTACGAAGCCCTACTAAACACAGTACCGCTTGATTATTCGGTACAATTTCTCGTGCACGCCGGAGGAGGAAGAGCGCTATTCAACCTTCAGAACTACAACGAGGTCGCCAACAGTAGGGCCAACTTGGCGCGATCTCGAAGCGATAGAAGTTCCATAAGCACTACGTCAATCGTCAGCAAGTATCTTGGATCACCATAGGAATGTTAAGGGCATCGCTAGCGCTTAGAGCGCCACGGAGATCTTCTAGAATTTCCTACAGGAATTCTTCCACAAAATTCACCAGGAACTATTTTGGGAGCTCCTCCAGGAATTTCCTCTAGGATTATTTTAAACATAATTTGGTACACATTTCAAACCTGGATCTACAGTACCAATACTTTACTCGATATTGGCTGACTTAGACCTGAAAAAAAAAACAGTCATCATTTCTGACTTTGACTAATCAACTAGCTATCAATCCATAGAAATATGCCTAAAACCTCATTAACTCAATATCATCCAATACCTCGGAGAATTCTAGGGGATAGTGCATACTGGGAAAACAGTGATTAAGGGCGATTCATATGACGTCCACTACTTTTGAGATTTCTGACACCTCCCTAACCCTTTCCGCCCATGACTTTTTCAAAGATTTCAATGGAAGGAATCATCTTTGAGAAAATGCTAGAATCAAAAGTTTTGGCATAGCCAAAATTAGTGGAAAAAAAAAAAGTTTTTGATTGTAAAATCAAAGCTAATTGATTTTTTCAATAGTTTCACTATTTACTCAAAATTAATTATATTTCAGTCTAATGCTTAAAAGATGTGTCAATATTCCTTTTGTTGTTGAAACAATTCTATGAAGGTTAGAAGGTGCAAATTTGATGGTGCACCACGACACCATGGGCAGGAGAGGGTTAAACCTGTGACATCATTGTTGAAGGACCCTAATGCCACTAGCTGATAAAATTAGACTCCACTCAATAATGTCTTTCCTACATGAATAATCATGACAATTTAGTAAATTATTTTGTAATAATTACTCAAATTAAAATTATAGTAAATAAAAGTACGCTATGAGTAACGTTATATCGAATATTGCCTGTATGCTAAATTCTATAATATATAGCTTCGGCCCCTAAAAGTTTTATAGTTTAAACACGAATCTTATGGTATCTAATGAAATATTTCTAGTATGTTATTAATTTAGTTCGACTTAATAAATTCGGTGGCCTTATTTTTTCATAAAATGTTTCATTTATAAGGTACAATTTGAAATCTTAATATTTACATTGCACTATTCTCATTATACAAGGTATTGCATTCAATTCCTAATTTTCCATCCATTATATTATCATATTAACGACTCCGAATCTATGATTTACGATAATGCTCATAATTTGGCTTGTTAATCAGCTCACGCTTCCTCTAACCAGAGATACTAAAACAGAAGCTCTTTCAGAACCATAACCAGCCCATAATCAGGTCAGCGCTCCCATTGGCATGATTAGGCGAATATGAAAACAAGATGTTGAGTTGACAAATTCCACTTAGCGCCATCGTGTTTGATAACACTCAAACCTTATTGCGACCCAACATCATCCATATATACGAAGCCCAACAAGGCAGTCGGAAGGCAGCACAAAATTATTCGAGCGCGAGCAATTTTCACTGAGTAAATATGATTTGAGGGTTATGGGCGAAATGACGACGCGCCTCGGTCTGCGGCATATTTGCTGCGGAACGCCGCCCGTCGGCCAACTTATGTTTGCATAGCAACGGCCGTTCGAAGATTCGAGTCCGCCACGTTCCGTTTCGATTTAGGTGGGTGTCCTTCGGAGGAGGGACGATAAAATTTGTCGTCGGATCAGAATCTCTGCACCGGGCCGAACCAACGACAACACTGCACAGAGGCGAACTTTGAACGGGTCTGGCAAAGAATGTCCCAATGTATTTCGATAACTTAAATGCGACCAAATTCAATCACACCTTAGTTTATGTGATACAGCAGTGGAAATGAACTCCTATTTCCGATTGAGAATTTGTCCGACTTCCGGCCACGGGCTGTCCGACGCGACACGAAAGAGCGGAATTCTGCCGTTTTGGGACAGCATCAGCGCACAGACAGGCCGAAGAAAATATGTTTGCATTGAATCTAACATGAATGCCACACGTTTTGGCATTTTCAAATAGTTTCGAACGGTTCTCAGTACCTTCCGATCCCACGGTGAAGTGATTGGAGGCGGCTTGATTCGATCGGTCCCGGAGAAAAAACTGGATCTCATTTGGCAAACATTCGCCACGTGTGCGTGTGTTGGTGTGTGTGTTTGCTGTTGGCAGGTTCCCCAAAGTCTACTCGCCTCGCCACTACCGTAGACAAACCCGCGGTTCGGAGCATTGGCTGGCTGGTAGGCGCTGTGTTGTTGGTTTTGTAGCGAACTCTGTTGATTTCCCTTTCTCCTACCGGTGACTGGCAACATACAGCGGAGAGGATCGCTTGCAATGGAACACGGAAATAAACCATGCTGGTCACTGCGGAACATGTCCGCTTCGTTGCAGCCAATAAACTATGACTTGACTACGATGTGACTGCATAGTTGTTGTGGTTTGAGCATTAGGGTTTCCAAAACGATACGCATACTGTCTGCTCAGCGATTTCAAATCTGGTTTTGGTACAATCGATCGTGATTAAAGGACATTCCTTAGCCGTGCGGTAAGATGCGCGCCTACAAAGCAAGACCTTGATGAAGGTGGCTGGGTTCGACTCCCGGTCCGGTCAAGGAGATATTTGGGTTAGAAATTTTCTCGCCTTCCCTGAGCATAAAAGTATCATCCCGTTTAGCCCAATAATATACGAATGCAAAAATGGTAACTTGACTTAGAAATATCGCTGTTAATAACTTGTGGAGCAATAGCATAAATCATCGAGGTGGCAATGTCCCATGGGGGATGTAATGCCAATAAGAAGAAGAAAGGTCAGGATTAAGAATAATGGTTTTCTTTATAAACAAGTAGAGTATCACGAAAAGATAGAATTGTCAAAAAGAATAATCGAAGAACATATAGGAAAACTTCAAAATATCTTAATACATAAAACCTAACATAATAAAAAAAAATTTGAGAGTAACTGTCAAAATGCAAAGAAAACACGTTCAAACACTTTGAATAATTCCAAGAGTTTTGTTTGCATTTTATAATTAAATTTTTGATTTTTTTTTCAATTTTGGTTACAATCATACAACGTTCATTTATGCTTTTTTATATTTTTTGGTACAACCTAAATGTATTCGATTGATGATATTCAGCAGTTAATTTTTAAATAGCACCAGTCAAGATATGCTTTTCTTGCCAACCCTATCCTAATGGGAGTTCCCTTGTTGGCATTAGTTTGGCTGCCAGTGTGACCCTTGTCCGTTCGAACTTTGACTGAAAATATCCTCGGCATATGCAAGTTCTAAAATCAGAATTCCACAATGTCCGTATTTTGAGCAGTGTTTCCGATGAAGAATTGTTCCATTTTGGCGATAGCTGGGAGGAGGAGAAATGAAGGTGCAAGGGCAACTGCGTAATGTCTTCCTCTTCTAGCTTGGAAAATATGTAGTACGTGCAAACATTCTCGAAATTCGGAAAGGTCTGGGTGAGGTTAAATTCGAGCCAGGGGAAACGAACTACGGCAGGAGCGGGAAACTGTAATCGAGGTTTATTTATCGACAGATATTCCGCAAACTTTGTGATTTACGTGAAAACTTTGGTGCTGGGTACATGTATTCTCAATCTGAACGGCCGTTTTGGCGGTTCTCCGGAGCAACAAGACGAAGTGCCTATTCTCAAGGCAACGCTTCAGTGGATCGAAAGAAAACTAAGGAAATGAGTGTTGAGCGATTTTTGTTGGCAAGAATTCCAGCTCCGGCAAAACGATCCGAATGTTTCTCCCGGATGGGTGGTTGAAAGTTTGAGCTGCGACGACAGGGGTCCCGAGTGCGTGAGAATCGAAGCTGGACCATTTGGCGTAGATGACTGGCACTGGAGGATTGGCTGGCTTGTTGTTGGCATAAGTTTGGCCAGGCTAAGCAGAGCGTAATTGAAATTCTGGCTGATTGGTACGTGACAATCCGGGAATTTATGCGAGGCGCAGACTAATGGAATTAACATTTTCATTCGATTTTTCAGGAAAACAACTTTTCAATTTGGGAGCCGTTGTCAACAAACAATCGAATTGAATTGAAGCGTGCTGCTGAAGACTGCTGCATTCATTGGTGTGAATTTTCTTCAAGACTAAAAATTGTGTTTCAAGTACTTTGAAATAGTCGATAAATCGTATTTTGACGCAAAAACGATTCTAAACCATTGGTATAGTTATTTAGATTTTAAGATCTTTGGCACATATCTTTGGCCATATAAATATAGCAAGGTTATTTAAGACTTAATCAAATTAGAAGTCTTTTAATTCAATTATATAAATAAATAAATATGGTGGAGGCTTCAATGTTTGACTGAGTTTCGTTTAACACAATCAGAGTTGGAAAATTTTATTTCGTGACATCGTTTGTCGAAAACTTTAAGTTTAGTAGACATTATCAGTTTTTGTATACGATTTTGGAATTTAAGTAAAAAAATATCCAAGCAAATTTCAAATATCTTCTTGTGGGAGCTCTAAAAATTTCGTGTGAAATTTCCGTACTATTTTCTGCGGACATTGCGAGTTTTCAATTGAAATTCAAAGAATTGGTTCTTGAAACCAAATTCTTGAATGAAAGACAGTTTAGTCGAAGGTCATTGGCTGAAGGCCAAACGGCGAACAAACCTATGAAAGTCAGTTTTCGCCGAAATGTTATTTCGCTGTACGACCAATGCGCTGTTTGTCTTAACTGATTATTTTGCCGAAAAAGCTATTTGGGCGAAATAACTGTTTGGCATAAAGAATCATTGTG
>NC_085140.1:327488045-327666775 GCF_024139115.2 Armigeres subalbatus | reverse complement strand
AGCAAATATTCAAACGACGATTTGGCGATTCTGATAGCACTCCCAAGCAAACCAACAGCATCAACGCGTAGCAGGGCCTTCGCCTGGCGTTGATAGGGTTGATTGCGTGGGAGTGCTATCAGAATCATAAATCGGCTGATTTGAATCTTTACTTACGAAGGCAAAATAAGTCATTTGAAAATTTGGTATTGAAATATTAATATCACATTTTTGATTCACCGCCTTATGGGTCTATTTTTAAAAAGCATGAGATCGCAAGATAGCTTTCCTGGCTTCGAAAACTTGAAAATTTTAAATATTGCTCATTTGCTGAGAAATTTGAGATGATAAAATCAGGATTTATTTGAAATTCTTCCGGTCATCTAAGCATGCTAGAGTCTTCAAATGACCAAATAGATCATAACCGTTGATATAATTTAAAAAGATTGCCAAATTAGCAAGGCTTAGTTTCATGATTCTAGGCAAATAATCGTATTCAGACAAATACAAAAAATTCTGATGATATTCACAATCTAGAGACCTATAACGTCCTGTGAAAATTTGCAACTACACACTAAACAATATATTTATGTATCTGATTCTGTCATAAATTTCTAACCAGAATATGTTATCTTTAATAATAAAACTGTAGCATAATTTGAAATCTTTTTGTTGAAGTAGTGTTATTTTATTATATAAATTTAGATCTTTTTAACTTCATCACTGCATCATCACATTTGTAACAAATTTTGTTGATGAAATTTGCAACATAATAACGTATGTTGATATAATTTTGATACTAAGCGCCTTATCATGAGGCATAGCCCCGAATCAGTTCATTATCACCAACAGATTCCTAAAAACGTCTCTCACGGTATACCACCTATCTAGAGAGGTATACAGACATAAAAGTGAAGATTTTGTCTTTCTCGCTTTAGTTCAAACCCTGTGGTTTTCAAAAAAAAAAAAAATGTCTTTTGGTCCTGAATTATTCGAAATTCAAAAACCTGAAACCAAAAAACAAATTCAACAAATTTTGAAAAGAGAAGATGAATAAACTAATTGTTATCTCATTATCTTGTAGATTAAAGCTCAGACAGCTAGATATGTACGCAATACTTATGCCGAAACAGCAAAAAGAATTCTAGCAGGGGCTATTTGGATCCTAGTTAGACTCTAGCCCCCCTAAGCCCCTGTAGTTACGCCAATGGATAAAACCAATGTCTGCATCAAAAGAGCACAAAATTATTTAGTGCCGGAATCGAGTCGTGTTAGTAGAGAAGATTATTAAACGAAGCACATTGATCTTGCGTTGGATTGATTTTGAAACACAGTGAACTTTCATCTTCTTGTTTTCAAAATAATTTCGTTTACAATATAAACAATATTTTGTTTCGCTTTACCAAGGGGTTTCACATGAGATTACCTTCTCAACTAACCAACGATTCCCTTTTCCGTAGCGCTCACGGAGATACAGAGCACATACCTCGGTCTCTTCAAGCAATGAGTGTTAAAACTAATTTTACTCTCCTAATACCGAAATTGGCTATAAGCACCGTTATTTACCAGTATCGTTATTGTTCATGAATTGAAAACTCCGAAGCAAGAAGTATAAGAAAATAAGAATAACTTTTTTGTATCCCAAGAATATTATTTAATAGGTGAGCTATGCACATTTGCTGTTCTCGACCAATCATGATTAGCAACTACGACGATGTACAGATTAAGGAACGTTATTAAGCTCTTCTTCGACTATTTGCACAATATGTAAGTGGAACATTTGCAGATTTGTGGGCATTTCTAGATCTTACGCATGGAATTTGCATAAAAAAAAAAAATCCAGAACGGGGTTGAAAAGATCATTAAATTTGCTTAGAAAATTCTTTTACTTATGAATTTGCTTTTCAGCACTTTTCTGTGATTCTATTCATAACAGCTGTTCTCCATCTGCCAAGGACACACACACAATTGGCCAGATCAGTTTGTCCAGGAAGCTGACTGTATATAAGACTATCAGGGCTGTAAGAAATGGCCACATGTGAGATTCTTCCTAGTGAGCAACATGATAACATGCTATATATGTAGACGAGGAATAAAAGAAGGAATAAATTTTGGCAGACACACCCTTTTCAAATGTTGATCTAGTAATATTAATTCTATATCTGCGTTAAGTGACAGATGTGCAGATACATACTTAAGTATCCCACCTTCAAATAAAAAAATAAATCCTAAGCATTCGTTTTAAATTTTGACTAAGTAAATACTATGATATGGAAATGCTAATATCATCTTCCAAATTCGGACGTACCTTATGTTCATGATAGCATTAGAGGCGAAAGTGATAGAATTGATAGTTCCGTTAGGATACGGCAGGCATGAAGAATGTTTTTACTTAGAAGTCTGATTTGAAAGCGAGCGGAGAAGGCCTCTTAAGTTATTATAACTTTCTTTTGAATTCGCAAAACAATTATTCGATTTAGAAAAGAGCCTGAAATCAGAATTGCGTACGTAATGTAAGAAAAACCAATTCAATAAAAATTCCGCGGAAAAAAATCAAAATTTCGTTTTCGTTTCGAAAAAATTTCCGAATTAAATAGAACCTCCGATTTCGTATCGTTTTGAAGTCTTGAGAAAGAAATCTATATTTTCGTTTCGTTTCGATCCGAATCAACATAGACATTTTAAATTTCGTTTCGTTTCGTTTCGTAAGGAAAAGTGTGTTATCGCATACCCTTAGCTCTCATTGTGTCTCGACGGTGAAACCAGAAAACAATGGGAGCAAACAATGGATTATGGTGAGCTTCCTGATTTCGATGAACATTTCAACGCCAAGAACATCTCATCCGGTAACATCCAATCAGACGGAAAATGTGATATATAGTAAAGGACAACATATCAACTACAAGTGTCCATCCTTTCTGAGCATGAGCACCGACGAGCGTGTGGCGGAAGTGAAGCAGATGGGATTATGCTTCAACTGTCTTCGTAAAGGACATCAAATCAAGAATTGTCCATCAGATAAAACATGTTCGAAATGTTACAAAAAGACATCACACAATGTTGCATTTCGAGCAAATGTCTCATTCCGAACCGAAGCAGCAAGGTTCCAGCGGATCGTCTGAACCATCTGAGGTGAAGACAGTATCAGTAGTGCTCCCAGAGGATCCTGTGTCTACAGCATGCTCTAGCGTTCAGCGGCGAGTGAAACAAGTGCTGGTGAATGTGGTTTCAAAAGTGGAAGAATTTTCAAGATGCGGGCTCTCCTTGATTCCGGCTCTCAGGTCAACCTGGTTTCTGAAGCTGCAGTGAAACTTCTATCTCTTCCGGAAATATCCTGCCAATGTTCCTGTTATTGAGTGGGAAGTGTCCGCTCTCAGATTCGTCATCACGTGATTCTAAAGATATCATCGGATTATTCTTGTAACTGTCAGAATTTTGTAAATATTAAATGTGTTTCTGTATATATGTGAATGGGCGAAAATGCCATTCAAAAATGTTTTAAATGTTGAACTGTCCCTTAGCATAGGCAACAAAGCCATACATTTTTGTCACATCTTTTCTTGGGCGAGTTTATTTGTCGTTTCGAAAGGTTGGAAAAGGACGGAAGCAGGACCGGCGACCCGAGTTATCCTTCGGAATTGTGCAGTCACGAATGTGCACGAAGGAATTTCGGGAAATGGCGAATCTCCGAATTGTCCTGGATTCACTTTCCTTAATCTGAGGGAATATAGATTCTGCCATTTCGTCCGTGACCAGATAGTGTATAGGAAGTGTGCGCGTTTGTTAGTTTATTCGTTTTTCTGTAAAGTATGTTGAATAGACTGACGGTAAGTGCATAAGATTAATTAAATATTTGTTCGTCCTTAGATTAGTAGTAAAGTGTGCGTAGTCAGGATTTGTGTGCGATAAATAAATTAAAGCCAACGATATAAGGTAATGTGCTCGATATGTGCTGTACTGTGCTTGTGCTTAAGTGTTCTGTTTAGCCGTTTTGGCTATTTAATTCGCAGCAACCGTACTCGCACCCAAGCGTGCGAATTCCTTCCCCTCCACGGACGAAAGCCTTCCCAGCAACCGTCAACCCGCTGGAAGCCGGACGATCCGTCAACAAATCGTCCGGGCGAGGCCTGGGGGACCTCATCGTGGACAGGGTCCAGAAATCGGTCCGTTTCATCGTACCGCCAACCGCCATCACAAGCTGCCACCGCGTGTCGCCATCGCTGCATCGCCGCTGTTAGAGCGAGCAAGCCAACCGCCATCGTCCAAGCAGGCGCTTGGCGTCATCGTCGCCGCTCGAGACGGGCACATTGACCTGCCCGTAGGTCAACGACTGGGCCGGTAAGCCATCAGAATCCGGTGAGTCCATCCAGGGGAAGTTTTCTTTTTGTGGAGTGGGGCGTCCGCTGAGGGCGCCTCGTAGTCGTTTTTTTGTCCAGTCAAAAGACTGAAGGAATGTGCCTTTAAAAGCCATTCACAAGATTTGGTGACCGTGAAAGCGTGCGTGACGATTTGCCGCCGCTAAACCTTTCTTGTCACCAGGAGCGCAGACTAGCCCCACCGATGCGCTGCTAGAAATGTGACGTCACATCAAGAACACAAATAGCACGTGAGCACAAGAGAGTTAGACAGGGAGAGAACAAGCACACATAGTAGGGACAGAGTAGAGAAGACAAACACAAAACTAAACATGAATGAGAAAATCTAAACTGTAAGAATTAAACCAAATACATGTAATCGAAAGAAGCTAAATATGTCTCTCTTATAATAAATGTACTTATTTTAATCCCCTGCTGTTTAATTGATTTATATGTGTTTGTACGTCACTTCGCGTTTGTGTGTTTCAGAGTCCCGTCCTCCACCATATGGGAAGTGTGACATAAAGGGGCAGTCAGTCCACTTTCTATGTTTGTTTGTTGTTGCGCGACGATCGGTGGATCTCCGATGATGAGATGTTGCGAGCAGCATAACCCTGTTGCATCGCATTTGAGTATGGGTGGATCTCTACTGAAATCTCTGAGTGCCCTACTGGTTGTATGAGGAAGTTGCGATAACTAGGGTAAACCCGTTCGGTCGTTGGTTCGCTAGCTAGCTGAAACGATCTGTAAAATTCCTTTCGAGGAGATTAAATGGACTCCGCCCTAAGGAGAGTCTCGTCCGGCAATAAATCAGCACACGGTCTCCCCCGTGGAGTGGCGCTTAAGCCACGTGTTTAAGGAGCAGATCGGCCCTGCTAGCTACATTCTGGATTCGCCAAGTGTTATGGATTGTTTGGTGGTAACGAAAGTAACAGGAAGAATTCCATCCGTTGCAGTCAATAACTCGGAATGGAAAATTCCTCCTGGTCTTGTGTTAGCTGATCCAAAGTTCAACGAACCCAAGGATGTAGATCTACTGATTGGTGCGGAGCTGTTTTTCCAAATTCTGAAACAGGCACAGCTGAGGCTTTCAATGATCTACCCACAATGTACGAGACACAGTTCGGTTTGGGTCATAGCTGGAGCTCTAGATGAATCTGAAGACGAAATAGTCAACGTGTTGTGCGCCGTTGATGAGGATCCGTTGCTGAAGAGCATTCAGAGGTTTTTCGAACAAGAAGAGCTTCCAGAAGAAAAGGAGCCAACAAGTGAAGAACAAGAGATAGAGGAGCATTTTCGTGAAACGTATCGACGAGATGAAGAAGAGGCCGATTCGTCGTTCAACTTCCATTTCGTGAATCCATACACCAATTAGGAAATTCTCGTTCATTGGCAATGAAGAGTTTCCTATCTATATGAGGTGAACCGGTCAAGGGCCGAAAAGCCTCATTAATAAAGACAATAAAAACCCAAATTTATCCCCAAGTGGTGATTATGCCTTTCTCGATTCGATATATTTGGATTCGAATTAATGTTGTAAATGCTGTGCTAATTGCCTACATCTTGGCGGTTAAAATATTTGATGCAACTCCTATCACGCTGCTTATAAATTACTCAATAATTGAGTAATTTTAAGCAATTATGAGTAATGGATTGCGTCATGGCTAAATTGATTAATGACTTAAAGTGTGCAAGTAAACAGCGTATTTGTTAAAAAGAAAAATAGAAATATTATTCAAATCGAATGAGTTATTAGCAAACAAAAACAATAGTGTCCAACTAGGAAAGTTTCTCGATCGAATGAAACTAGATTTGCACTCGAATCGGTCAAGTCCTTCTATATGAAACGTGTTTAACAATAAAAATTCCTGACACTACACACACACACAGTCAGACATGTGCTCAGTTTTTCGAGCTGAGTCGATTAAATTATTTAACACTATGGGTCTCCGAGCCTTCTATCAAAATTTGGCTTTTAACGTTGAAATTATAGCCTTCTGGTACAACTTTGTTGTACGAGAAAGGCAAAAAAAGGTTTCTATCTAGCGAAAAGCGACTATCTAACAAGCTTGAGATGAGAAATATGTATCAAGATTTTCTTCAAGAGTATATTGATTTGGGCCATTGTCACGAGATACGTGAAGAGAACGACTTGCCGGGTCAAGTTACTATCTTCCACACCATGCGGTACTTAAACCATCAAGTACCAGCACAAAGCTGCGCGTTGTCTTTGACGGCAAGGCAAGGTCTGACGGGCTATCACTGAATGAAGTTTTAATGGTCGGCCCTAAGATTCAAAATGATCTATTTTCGATTGTGTTGCGTTTCAAGAAAGCATGTTTTATGCATTTTCAGCTGACATAGAGAAATGTAGGCAGGTGAAGATCGATCCTAATCATACACGGTATCAAAGGATTCTCTGGCAGGATCAGCGAATCCCTGTAAAGGTACTGGAATTATCAACAGTCACTTACGGGACAGCTCCTGCATCTTTCTTGGCAGTGAGGTCCATGGTTCAGCTAGTAAGAGATGAAAGCAATAACTTTCCTGCAGCGGCGGAAGTAATATTGGAGGATTGTTATATGGATGACGTGTTAAGTGGTGCCTCAACATTAGCGTCTGCAAAACAGTTGCGAGTTGATATTGAAAGTCTACTGTCGAGAGGAAAGTTCCTCTTCGAGAAGTGGTGCTCCAACGACGATAAAAGTGCTTGAAGGTGTTCCTGATCAATATCGTGAAAAATTGATGTGCATTGAAGATTCTGATGCTAATGAAACGATACGAGCATTAGGTATTCTTTTGGAATCCAAAAAGTGATCAGTTTCTATTCTGGAGATGTCCTGAATTGATTCGACTCGACGAGAAAGTGACGAAAAGGAACGTGCTGTCCCATATCGCTAAGCTTTTTTGATCCACTGGGACTAATATCTCCGTCATCGTATTAGCCAAGTCCATTATGCAACAATTGTGGGCTGATGGCATGGGATGGGATGACCAAATTGAAGGAGATGTGTTGAATCAATGGGTGGCCTTCCAGAGATCTCTTGTACAATTGAACGAAGATACAAATACCGCGATGTATTGTTATGGTTCCTGAACCACATCGTACTGAAATTCACGGTTTTCTCTGATGCTTCTTGTACTGCCTACGGTTCCTGTCTCTTATTTGCGATGTGTTCAAGACAATGGATTGGTGTCAGTTAAACTGCTATGCAGTAAGTCTAGGATCGCCCCTTTACGTCGCCTTACGATGCCTAGATTGGAGCTTTACCCGCCGTTACGTTGGCTAAATTGGTCGGTAGCGTGATTTCCATCCTAAAAAATTTAAAGATCGATGATGTTAAGTTGTGGTGTGATAGTCAGATTGTGCTGGCATGGATAAGGAAGAGTCCTGAACAGCTTCAGGTCTACGTCAGAAACCGTGTTTTGAAGATTAAGGAACTGACCAACTCGTATGAGTGGAAGTACGTAAGATCCGAGGATAATCCAGCAGATTTGGTGTCCAGAGGATGTTATCCTGAAACGTTGCGGCGCTCAGATATTTGGTGGAATGGTCACCGTTCTTGCAAACCACCGACTACGAAATCCTGGAAACGCCGGTGATCCATGATGATGAGTTGCCGGAGTTGAAGGTGGCTGAAGAGTGTAATCCAGCGGTCGAGCTTGAGAACGAAACAGTATTTCAACGATGTGGAACATTTGTGAAACTTCAACGCGTATTGGCACAGGTGGTGAGGTTCACTCGTCTAGTACGCATGGCGAAGGAGAAACGTGTGGATTCCAAATACATTTCTGTGCAGGATATGCGGAAGGCTGGGAAATACATCGTGCGAGTTTTGCAGAAGAATGAGTTGTGTGAGGAGATTCAGTTTGTTCAACGTGGAGAGTTGCCGAAACGATTGGCGAATCTTCCACCGTTTTTTGGATGAGGAAGGACTATTACGTGTTGGTGGCCGGCTACAACATTCTAAATTACCGTTTGACGCCAAGCATCAAATACTTCTTCCGCAAAAGCCATCGAGTAACGGATTTACTAATTCGCAAATATCATGAAGAAAGACTACATGAGGGACCATCTGGTCTAGCAGCAATACGACAAAAATATTGGCTGGTCAATGCTCGATCTGCCATCCACCAAGGTGACTCGTAGTTGCGTGAAGTGTTTCAAGGTGAAGCCGAGAGGGATCCAACCTTGGATGGGGAATCTACCAGAGGAACGCGTGAACTTTGCAGCAGCGTTTGAATTCACCGGTCATGGATTACGCAGGTCCAGTGATAGTAAAGGAAGGAAGACACAAACCGAAACACATTAAAGCATACATAGCACTATTTGTTTGCCTTACGACCAAATCGATCCATCTAAAACTAGTTTCTGATTTGACGACTGAAGCTTTTCTCGCTGCTTAACTGGAACGATTTATTAATCGAAGAGGGATGGTTCGTAAAATTATTTCAGACAACGCGACCAACTTCGTTGGCGCCTCTAGAGAACTCCATCAATTATTCCTTATGTTCCGTGATGAGATTGAAGGTATGAAAATCAATGATTTCCTGCTCAAACGTGAAATAGACTGGGGTTTCATTCCTCCTAGATCCCCTGCAAACTTTGGTGGTCTGTGGGAGGCGGAGATGAAAGCGTGTTAAGTCTCATCTATATAGGACCTTGGGAAACGCTGTTTTGACGTTTGAAGAGTTCGCAACAGTTCTGACTCACATTGAAGCTATAGTGAATTCAAGGCCATTGTATGCACTGTCGGATGATCCAAATGATGCGCTTCCATTTACACCCGCTCATTTAATGCTTGGAGACCACTGGAGCCGATTTTGAAGCCATCGTACACTAACATATCAGTAAATCGTTTGTCTCGTCATCAATACTTGAACCAATGACATATTTCTGGTCAAAGTGGTCGCGCAACTATCTAACAACACACTTCAAACAAGGGCAAAATGGACAAAAAGTGAACAAAATGTGAAAGCCGGGTGCATTATTACTGCTGATGGAGGATAATCTACCAGTTCAGTCGTGGAAGATGGAACAAATCGTTGCACTCTACCCGGGAGGGATGAAGTGAATCGAGTTGCCGACGTGAAAACCTCAACAGGCGTTTATCGACGCTCGATTCGAAAGCTGGCGCCCCTACCCATCGCTGACAACGAGGATTCTACAACGGTTTTGGAATAATGTTCCAACTGGCGGAGCATGTACGCGACGAGCGCGTGCAGAAGAGCGAGCGACTGCTGTCACCAAGCAACAGTAGTGGACTGGCCCTGGCTTCGGCTGTCTACGCAACGGGCGCGATCGAAAGGGATGGCGATGCTGCCTTGATGTAAAAAGTAATAGGGGCGTGGCCTGGGAAACCAATGTTTGGCAGCCGTTGTCATATTTTTCGTTGTATAAGAAAATGTCATTTCTATTTTTTCATCAGTTTTGTATCGAATTTCGGTGTGAATAAACATTTAAATCCTAGAAGATGTAGTGTTTTCATCAAGAGGAAGAGGATTGGAAATCGATTGGTCAACAAGGCGACCAGTACATCCGATCGGCGAACGAGTTGTCTGAGGTGAAGCGTGTTCGAACTTGTTCCTACACATCCGTGCAATCAGGTGTGGTGTCATCATCGTGGGCCTTTGTCAATTGCAGTGCTCAGGGGTAAAGGACAAAGAGTTAATTAGTAATTTTCTGGTACCTTCTGGTATTCCGTCCTTACCCCCTGGAGCATTTACTGCCGTCGTGGCCGACTGGACAAGCATCCCTCTGCAGTTGTTTCGTGTGCGCTGGTAGCTGTGTCAGTGGTGGACACGAGCTGTCGGCATCTCAACCGCTGATAGTCGTGTCATTGGTGGGTACGACCGTCGGCAAACGGCTGCAGATAGCTGTGTGAGTGTGGAGCAAGGCGTCACATCGGTAGTTGTGGCAGTGATGTGTATACAGCAGGCAAAGGTAAGCGATCCTTTTTTACTTCCTGGGAGAGTGCATTTACCGGAAGAGGAACTCGAGTACGTTTGACGGAAAGAGTTATCTCCATGAGGTTTGATATCTAACAGACAAAGTACATGCTTGTGGGCGGAACAGAGCGCGACAGGGCCCGCCTGGGAAGCAGTGTTACAATAGACGGAGGATACCTTCGAGGTGGTCGAGGAATTCGTCTACCTCGGATCCTTTCTAACGGCTGATAACAATGTCAGACGTGAAATACGAAGGCGCATCATCTGTGGAAGTCGGGCCTACTACGGGCTCCAGGAAGAAACTGCGGTCGAAAAGATTCGCCACCGCACCAAATGTGTCATGTACAAGACGCTAATAAGACCGGTTTGTCCTCTACGGACATGAAACATGGACAATGCTCGAGGAGGACTTGCAACCACTCGAGTATTCGAGAGACGAGTGCGCCGGACCATCTTTGGCGGTGTGCAGGGAAGACGGTGTGTGGCGTCGAAGAATGAACCATGAGCTCGCCCAGCTCTACGGCGAACCCAGTATCAGGAAGGTAGCTAAAGCCGGAAGGGTAATTTGCGATGGGCAGGGCATGTTGCAAGAATGCCGGACAGCAACCCTGCAAAGATGGTGTTCGCTTCCGATCCGGCAGGTACGAGACGACGTGGAGCGCAGCGAGCGAGATGGGCAGACCAGGTGCAGAACGACTTGGCGAGCGTGGGGCGTATTCGAGGATGGAGAGATGCGGCCTCGAACCGTGTATTGTGGCGTCAAATTGTTGATTCAGTGTTATCAGTTTAGATGTAGACTAAATAAATGAAATGAATGAACAAGCAACTTTCCCAACTTCGGAAGTAGTGCGCCGGATTCGCCTAAAGATTCGCTAAACACCGCATCAATTAGTTTGACAGATAAAACTTCGGAAGAAAGTTCGGTTCGGAAGTCCCGACTTCCGAATTCTAAGTTGGTGCTACGCCGACAATATATTGCTGGACAAGTCTTTGGAAATTGTGGCGCATAATCATATCAGTTCTGTAAATTTTCGTCGTGTACTTGTGTTCCATTTCAATGGTCCTTATTTTCTTCTGAAATCTAACGTCTTTTTACTACCCCTCTTTCATCTTTGCAGCATTGCACTATAGGGAAAAGGGTGGCCAATAATCAAAAAGTTTACTATCTCCAATTTGTCTAATTTATATATCATATGAAAGTATATACCCTAGATAAGAGAATCGGAAAATTTTGAAGGGCTATGTTCATTCAGTCAAAAGATATGGGCTGGCGAAATATGATTTTTTTAATGAAAATTTAAAAAATCATTCCTTACTTTGATTTGCATGTTATGAAATCAATTCGAGAACTCCCCATAGTGTATTTCAGCATGCATGAAAAACACTGATAAAATTTACTTTTTACATATTACTTGAGTTTTGTGCTAACAAAACGCAAAATGGAGGCTATGGTGGCCGTTTTGGCAGTCATTTTTGTACCTTGTCGTCAATATCCTTAAATGTGCCTGTAACTTTGTTCCACAGGACATTCATATAGCTCTGTAATCTGAGGCGTAAAATTTAATAAAAGGTAAATGTCAAAAAACATGTGACATTATAAAGTGATTTCGGACGTTCGTAATGTCATGTACCGTTGAATAGAATGTAGTTGATTCGATTTTCATTTCTTGGTTAGATGATCTTCTTCGGGAGAAGAAAGTGCTTCGGACTTCCATTGACATTGGTAAAAACTCAAAATCTCAAAACTCATGGATGAGTTGAATCATCCATTTGAATCATCGTAGGTTTTCTTTTGTCCTCATTCGTTAAAAACAGTGAATTGACGTTTGTCGCATAAAATATTAGACACTCTTCCATGTATAAGCAATAAATTGCCCAAAAATTGATTTCAAATGCGTTTTTAATGCGATTTCGATCGTACAGGAGCGCTCGTTGATTGAGATTATTGAGTGATTTTACCAATACTGCGTGTGTGTGACTGAAACAATTCCGTGTAGGACTTTTCCTGCTTCTAATAAAGAAAGAATAAAGGAAGAATAATTTAGAAACAATTTCCATTTCGCAGGTTATCGAATTGTGGCCGATGTGATCGGATTGAACCCAAGCGGCTTAGGAACCCTTAGAATATTATTTCCATCTCTGTTTTATAAAATCATGATGTTTGAGGTGAGACATTACATGTTTTGACTCTATTTAGACCTAAATTGAAACTGTGAATTGTGAAATCATGAAGTTTGAGGTGTCACACGATCTGTTTTTACTCAATTTAGGAAACGGCCACTTTTTTCATGAACGACTTGCCCCAACGTATTCTAGAATAAGTCTAAAACTTTACTGAGGATTGACCAGATCGAATGCAACTTGTTGCGAAAAAAATTGTCAAGAAATGTGTTTTTCACAGCACTTTTAATTGGCGATTACTACAAAAGCAAGCGATCTTTATTCAAATTCCGCTGGACCCTGGACCCTGCTGCGACTTTTGATTGAAAAGCTTTTGAATGGATCCAAAAGCATACTTATGATTAAGGCAGAAACTTTTGAATGTTAGCAGAAGATGACCAGACTAAACGATCAAAATAACTGAATACCCGCAGCTCGGCAGGATTGGACGTCGAAATCAGCAGCTAGCATGGTATGGTGTCAAGGATCTCCGACAAATTAGACGCCAAAAACCAGACAACTGCTTCAAAAATAACCTTACGATTATCGTGACTATTAACACTAAAAGACAGGAACACCGACTTCAACCAGAGCTCGTACCGACTGAACACTTAACACCTAGCATGAGACAACGGACGGGACGCATAACATTCAGTGGACCGGTGGATAACGAAAAGTTTCCTCCTTACCGGGGCGGGAATCGAACCCATATTCCATAGCACATGCGTCTAAACGATTGTCGTTGCTATTCGCACGGCGATGAAGCCCACATAGGATACATTCGCTAAAAAAACTAACCCGGATACAATCGTACGAAGAATCGTTGTTACTAAATTTTCAAATGACTGTAACTGTAACTGGAAAACCCCAGATTCCATCCGATTTTATCAGTTAACTCATCAATCTCTTAGCCATCTCTTCTAGTTCCAGTTTTGTGTCTAGGAGTGTTCAATTTTCCTTTAGAACTGTGGGAGTAAAGCAACGGATTTGAAAAATTGCAATTTTGGTGATATACTCACATTTCACTACCGAAAATGATATCTACACACTTACTTTATCTCGCTGTTACCTGAATCAAGGCATATCAAATGTTGTAAAAACTCCAGGGTTCCAGTTAGCATTGTGAGCAAAGGCGTGGGATTGCCAATTCGGAGATGGCGGATTCGATTCCTGGTCTGGATGGTTTTGGGTGGGAAACATTCTCGACTCCCTGTGCATAGTGTATCAACTGTACTTGCCACGCAAGATACATACTCATGCAATGGCGGGCATAGAAAAGCTTCCACTTAATAACTGAGAAAATACTAAAAGAATACTAAGTTGAAAAGCAGGCCAAGTTCCAGTTGGAATGTAGAGCCGTAGAAGAGAAGAACTCCAAATTATACTGGACTTTGGGTCCAATGATCTACTGAATCAACCACGACGTTGCAGTCCTCGCTCAACGGCGCTCTGAGATGCAAAGTAAGCTCAACGACCTTGCCGAGCGCTTCTCTTCGGCAGGTTTAGTCAACAACGTCAATAAAACCAAATCGTTGGATGTAAACAAGGCGATCCCTTCCAGTTTCACAGTAGCCGGACAAGCAGTGGGGAATATTGGAAGCTTCCAATATCTCCAATAGCCAAATGGCATCAGACGGTGGTACCAAGATCGACATAGACGCACGGATCAAGAAAGCAAAGGCTGCCTTTGCGAGTTTAAGGAATATCTGAAAAAACTGGCAGATATGTGAACTCACCAAAATACGAATTTTCAACTCTAACGTGAAATCTGTGCTGTTATACGCTAGCGAAACATGGTGTGTATCAGTGGAGAACACTCAACGATGCCTGCGGTATATAATTCGGGCCTGGTGGCCTCACAACTGGATCTAAAACATCGAGCTCCAACGTCGTTGTCACCAGAGGCCGATAGCAACAGAAATTCGGAATCGGAAATGGGGCTGGGTCGGCCACACTTTACGTAGGGGTGACAACGAAATCTGTAAACAAGCATAAGACTGGAACCCAGCGGGACATCGCAGCAGTGGCAGATCCAGAGGCTTATGGCGGCAAAGCCTCAATAAAGAAATAAAAGAAGTCGACCGAAATCTAATCTGGCAACACGTTAAAGCGATAGCTGTACTTCGCGCAGGGTGGAGATCTCTTAAGTCGCTGCTTTGCACCACTAGGGTTGTATAGGACCCATAAGTAAGTCAATAAATCAACCACGACTTCCATGATGCTCCCAGCTGCGGTATCAAGCAAATTACGTCCTCCGAGTGTTTGTTCTCAACTTGCGTCCCAAATCCATGCACATCAGAAATCTGTTTGGAATTGGAGAAAATTGTTTGGAATTTCGAAATGAAATTTTTTGGGAAGAAACTTTTCAAAATATCCAAGGAAAATTTTAACAAATTAAACGGAAAATTATTCAAACTTTCCACTAGTAGCTCTTCGGAATAAACAATAGATATTCTTCGGAATTTCCACACAAAATTCATTTTTTCGGAAGCTTATTTATTTAATCTTTATTAACGTGATTTTTTCGTGTGGAGAAGTTCATCACTTATTTTCTAAGCTCAACAGGGTTTTTTTTTTAATTCGCATGGAATTTTTAATGGTAATTTTTATGGTAAAATTCTTTCGGCAACTCCTTAGCCTTGCGGAAAGATGCTACAAAGCAAGACCATGCTGAGGGTGGCTGGTATCGATTCCCGGTGCCGGTCTAGACAATTTTCGGATTGGAAATTGTCTCGACTTCCCTGGGCATAAAAGTATCATCGTGTTAGCCTCATGATATACGAATGCAGAAATGGTAACTTGGCTTGGCAACCTCGCAGTTAATAACTGTGGAAGTGCTTAATGAACACTAAGCTGCGAGCCCAGTTGGGAATGTAAGCCCGACCAGTTAGTCATAACAAAATTTTATCACAATTATATCAATATGTGTTACAAATAACAAAACTTGCAAAAATTTTGTTATAAATTCTCTGCCAAAGATGGAGGAAAGAAAATTTCATGATCGTCATAACATGATTATAACATAATGTGTTTTGTTTATTTCTACCGAAAAAAAATTGCCTACATTTTTGGTAGATAGCAATTGGAAAGAAAACGAAGGTACCACCTACAGTATAACTTGAACTTATCTTCAAAGTAGAAACAGCTGGACAAAGTTAATTGCCTACATTATGGATAATCATAATCTTTTTAAGAACATAATTTGTTATAGTATAAGCTATTTTCACCCCTTTTTATGTAACACAACGAGTTATAATTTTGTTCAAAAAATAACATATTCAGTAATATTTTTGTTAAAACTAGAAGAGATTTTGTTACAATTTTTGTTATTTTAACTACTAATGGTACATGTTTTATAACAACCGCTGTTATAAAAAAACTGCTGTAACAGAATAACAAGGCCTGATATAAATCTGTTACTATTTACTGGTCGGGATGCCAATGAACAAGAAGTCCAGAAGTCCAGTAGACCAGATGAGTTCTGGTCTAAGTATTTGTTCGGCCAAATGACATATTCGACTGAACAACTTGCGGCTATATGGCTCTCCCCATCGTCAAAGGTCATTTGTTCGAATGCCACTTGGTCGACATTCATTAGCCGAATTCCATTGGAATAAATTAAACGTTTGACCGAAACGGTAATTAGGTCGAAAATGGTTTGACCGCAAATATATTTTTGGTTGAAAGTTCGGCCAAATGATTCTTTATGCCAAACAGCCATTTCGCCCAAATAGCTTTTTCGGCAAAATAATCAGTCAAGACTAACAATACTTTCGGCCGTACAGCCAAATAACATTTCGGCGAAAAATGACCTTCGGCCTAATGGTTTGTTCGGCCAAGTTGTGGCCTTCAGCCAAATGACCTTCGGCTAAACGGCCCTTTTTCATTCAAGAATTTGGTTTCGTCAAGAACCAATTCTTTGAATTTCAATTGAAAATCCTCGGCAATGTCCGCAGAAAATAGTACGGAAATTTCACTCGAAATTCTTTAGAGCTCCCACAAGAAGTTATTTGAAATTTGCTCGGATATTTTTTTTGCTTAAATTCCAAAATCCGAATAAAATACAAAAACTGATAATGTCTACTAATATTCCAAAGTTCTCGACAAACGATGTAACGAAGTAAAATTTTCCAACACTGACTGTGTTAAACGAAACTCAGTCAAACATTGGAAGCCTCCCACCATATTTATTTATTTATATAATTGAATTAAAAGACTTCTAATTTGATTAAGTCTTAAATAACCTTGCTATATTTATATGGCCAAAGATATGTGCCAAAGATCTTAAAATCTAAATAACTATACCAATGGTTTAGATTCGTTTTTGCGTCAAAATACGATTTATCGACTATTCCAAAAGTTTACTTAGACCACCCACTCAATTTTTAGTCTTGAAGAAAAATTCACACCAATGAATGCAGCAGTCTTCAGCAGCACGCTTCAATTCAATTCGATTGTTTGTTGACAACGGCTCCCCAAATTGAAAAGTTGTTTTCCTGAAAAATCGAATGAAAAATGTTAATTCCATTAGTCTGCGCCTCGCATAAATTCCCCGGATCTGTCACGTACTTCCAATCAGCCAGTAAATTTCAATTACCGCTCTGCTTAGCCTGGCCCAAACTTGTGCCAACAAGCCAGTCACTGTGCGCTGTAAATGGTCCAGCTTCGATTTCCCTCACGCAACTGGGACCCCTGTCGTCGCAGCTCAAACTTTCAACCACCCATCCGGGAGAAACATTCGGGATCGTTTTGCCGGAGCTGGAATTCCTTGCCAACAAAAATCGCTCAACACTCATTTCCTTAGTTTTCTTTCGATCCACTGAAGCGTTGCCTTGAGAATAGGCACTTCGTCTTGCTGCTCCGGAGAACCGCCAAAACCGGCCGTTCAGATTGAGAATACATGTACCCAGCACCAAAGTTTTCACCGTAAATCACAAAGTTTGCGGAATATCTGTCGATAAATAAACCTCGATTACAGTTTTCCCGCCTTACGCCGTAGTTCGTTTCCCCTGGCTCGAATTTAACCTCACCCAGACCTTTCCGAATTTCGAGAATGTTTGCACGTACCTACATATTTTCCAAGCTAGCGAGAAGAGGCGCATTACGCAGTTGCCCTTGCACCTTCATTCCTCCTCCTCCCAGCTATCGCCAAAATGGAACAATTTCTTCATCGGAAACACTGTCATCAAAATACGGACACTGTGGAATTCTGATTTTAGAACTTGCATATGCCGAGGATATTTTCGGTCAAAGTTCGAACGGACAAGGGTCACACTGGCAGCCAAACTAATGCCAACAAGGGAACTCCCATTAGGATAGGGTTGGCAAGAAAAGCATATCTTGATTATTTAATATTTATGTAGGTTTATTTTGGTTTTACCAAACGATAGAAAAGAAGCATAGATGAACGTTGTATGATTGTATCCAAAATGAAAAACAAAAATTATTCGAAAATAAAATTATAAAATGCGTATAAAACAATTGGAATCTTTGCGGTTACAGTTACTCTGAAATTTTGTTTTATTATGTTTTTAGATATTTTGAAGTTTTTCCATAATGCTCTTTCGACAATTTAATTCTTTCGTGACACTCTTCCTCAGATAACCATTCTTAATTACGATTGATTGTACCAAAACCAGATTTGAAATCGCTGAGCAGACAATATGCGTATCGTTTTGGAAACCCTAGTGCTCAAACCACAACAACTGCGAAGCAGTCACATCGCATAGTCAAGTCATAGTTTATTGGCTGCAACGAAGCGGACATGTTCCGCAGTGACCAGCATGGTTTATTTCCGTGTTCCATTGCAAGCGATCCTCTCCGCTGTGTGCTGCCAGTCACCGGGAGGAGAAAGGGAATCAACAGAGTTCGCTACAAAACCGCAACAACACAGCGCCCTACCAGCCAGCCAATGCTCCCGAACCGCGGGTTTGTCTACGGTAGTGGCGAGTTGCGAGTAGACTTTGGGGAACCTGCCAACAGCAAACACACACACCAACACACGCTACACGTGGCGAATGTTTGCCAAATGAGACTCCAGTTTGTTTTCTCCGGGACCGTATCGAATCGAAGCCGCCGCCTCCAATCACTTCACCGTGGAAGGTATCGGAAGGTACTGAGCGAACCGTTCGAAACTATTTGAAAATGCCAAAAACGTGTTTGGCCATGTTCGTTAGATTCCAATCGCAAACATATTTTCTTCGGCCATGTCGTGTGCGCTTTGATGCTGTCCCAAAACGGCAGAATTCCGCTCTTTCGTGTCGCGTCGGACAGCCCGTGGCCGGAAGTCGGACAAATTCTCAATCGGAAATACGAGTTCATTTCCACTGCTGTATCACAGAAACTAAGGTCGCATTTAAGTTATCGAAATACATTGGGACATTCTTTTGTCCAGACCCCGTTCAAAGTTTCGCCTCTGTGCAGTGTTGCGTTGGTTGCCTGGCCCGGTGCAGAGATTCTGATCCGACCGACAAATTTTATCGTCCCCTCCCTCCGAAGGGACACCCACCTAAATCGGAAACGGAACGTGGCGGACTCGAATCTTCGAACGGCTGCTTGCTATGCAAACATAAGCTTGGCCCAAGCACGGGCGGCGTTCCGCAGCAAATATGCCGCAGACCGAGGCGCGTCGTCATTTCGCCCATAACCCTCTAAATCATATTTACTCAGTGAAAATTGCTCGCGCTCGAATAATATTTGTGCTGCCTTCTGACTGCTGCTGTTGGGCTCTCGTATATATGGATGATGTTTGTGGGTCGCAATAAGGTTTGAGTGTGGCTATCGAAACACGATGGCGCTAAGTGGAATTTGTCAACTCAACATCTTGTTTTCATATTCGCCTAATCATTGCCAATGGGAGCTGACCTGATTATGGGTTGGTTATGGTTCTGCGAAAGAGCTTCTGTTTTTAGTCTACTCTGGTTAGAGGAAGCGTAAAAGCTGATTAACAACAAGCCAAATTATGACACATGGCTGGTCGTAAATCATAGATTCGGAGTCGTTAATATGATAATATAATGGATGGAAAATTGGGAATTGAATGCAATACCTTGTATAATGAGAATAGTGCAATGTAAATATTCAAACTGTACTTTAGAAATGAAACATTTTATGAAAAAATAAGGCCACCGAATTTATTAAGTCGAACTAAATTAATAACATACTAGAAATATTTCTTTAGATACCATAAGATTTGTGTTTAAACTATAAAACTATCAGGGGCCGAAGCTATATATTATAGAATTAGCAGTTCAGGTAATCTTCGATATAACGTCACTCGATATAGCGTACTTTTTTCCCGTTATATCGTACACTTTGAAAAATAATTTTAATTTGGGTAATTATTACAAAATAATTTACTAAATTGTCATGATTATTCATGTAGGGAAGACATTATTGAGTGGAGTCTAATTTAATCAGCTAGTGGCATTAGGGGTCGTTCAACAATGATGTCAAAGGTTTTAAGGGGGAAAGGGTCTAAGATTTTGTGACAGTACAGAGGGGGGAGGGGGCTCTAGAAATCTCAAAAAGTAGTGGACGTCATATTTGAATCGCCCCTTAATTACTGTTTTCCCCAGTTTGCACTATCCTCAGAATTCTCCCGAGGTATTGGATGATATTGAGTTAATGAGGTTTTAGGCATATTCTATGGATTGATAGTCTAGTTGATTAGTCAAAGTCAGAATTGATGACGGTTTTTTTTCAGGTCTAAGTCAGTCAATGTCGAGTGAAGTATTGGTACTGTAGATCCAGGTTTGAAATGTGTACCAGATTATGTTTAAAATAATCCTAGAGGAAATTCCTGGAGGAGCTCCCAAAATAAATCCTGGTTTTAAATGAATTTTGTGGAGGAATTCCTGTAAGAAATTCTAGAAGATCTCCAAAAAGAATCTCCGAATCAATCCTTGAAAAAAAAATCTGATTGAATTCATGAAGGAATTTAAAAAACTGAAGAAATTTTCGAAGCGAATTCATAAAGTAATTTCTGGAGGAATATTTTGAAGAATGTCCAATGGTATTTTTGAAGGAATTCCTAAAAGAATTTCCGAAGGAGTTTCCTGGATGCATTTTTAAGCAATTCCTAAAGGTATTTGGAAGGAAACTCCAAATAGAATTTGTGAAGAAATTCCTAGAGAACTCCTTCTAGAATTCCTTCTGGAATTGTTCCGTCTGAAATTTCTCCTGAATTTACTTCAAAAACGGCCCCAGGTATTTGTTCTTTCGGAAGATTCACCAGTAATTTATTCTAAAATTTCTCCAAAAAATCCTTTGTAAATTACCCCAGGAATTGCTCCGGCGACTCCTGGAGGGATTTCTTCAAAACATCTTCCACAAATGAATCCAGTAATTCCTTCCAAAATTCTTCCAGGAATTCCTTCGGAATTTCCCTTAGACATTAGGTCAATACTTTCACATCGAATTCTTTCTTTAATTTATTTCAATAAATCCTAAGACCTCCGGAAATTCCTGCATGAGTTCCTTCGGAAACTCCTTCAGCATCTCTTTTAGAAATTATCCCAGGAATTTCTCAAAACAATCTAGAATTAAATTCAAAGAAACTCCTGGGGAATTTATAAGCGAATTTGTAAGTTATGTTATGTTATGTTATGGTTATGTTATGGTTATGTTATGTGATGCGTGTGGCCGACAAATTCATGAAAATGTAGTCTTGGTAGCCAAATGGCGTCAGACGGCGATACCAAGATCGACATAGGCGCACGGATAAAGAAAGCAAGGGCTGCCTTTGCGAGTTTAAGAAATATCTGGAAAAACAGGCAGATAAGTGAACGCACCAAAATACGAATTTTCAACTCTAACGTGAAATCTGTGCTGTTATACGCTAGCGAAACATGGTTTGTATCAGTGGAGAACACTCAACGGCTGCAGGTGTTCATTAACAGATGCCTGCGGTATATAATTCGGGCCTGGTGGCTTCACAACTGGAACATAAACAACGAGCTCCATCGTCGTTGTCACCAGAGGCCGATAGCAACAGAAATTCGGGATCGGAAATGGGGCTGGGCCGGCCACACTCTACGTAGGGGAGGAAACGAAATCTGTAAACAAGCATTAGACTGGAACCCAGCGGGACATCGCAGCAGAGGCAGACCCAGAGGCTCATAGCGGCGAAGCCTCAATAAAGAAATAAAAGAAGTCGACCGAAATCTAACCTGGCAACTGGTTAAATCGATAGCCGGGCAACGCTCAGGATCTTTTAAGTCAGCCCTTTGCACCACCGGAGGTGTACAGGATCCATAAGTAAGTAAGTAAATAAGTCTAATGCGTAAATTGTTTGTGAATGGCAGTTAAAACTTATGCTTACCGTGCCTATGAAATAATAATCCGGAATAATCGGCCACTCTTATTCAATCTCAATTTGAGGTTAAATAAGGATGGGATTATGAGTATGTTTTTATTTAGTTTTTCATCTAATTGTCACCTATATGGATTCGCTTCATGCGTTTTTCACAGTGTACTCTGTGTTTCGTCTTTGACGTTTTTGATACGATACCGAGTTGGTTTCATCGTTGCTGTTCACATAAATGTTGAAGTTGTGGAGTGTATTATCGTAATTCGCAATGGCTACAGTTAGGATAGCTCAAATCAATCTTCAGCACAAAAGAACCGCAACGATTAATCTTTGTAGACTTATGCAAAATAGCAAATCCCAAGTGGCTTTGGTGCAGGAACCCTATTTTCGCAAGGGTAGCTTTTACATAGGTAACCTAGTGAACCCGGTTTTTGCTGCTTTCAGTAATGAAATGGCAAACTCTCGATCAATGCCGCGTGCATGTGTACTTGTTAACAACGCTATCGTTGCTACACTTATCTCTGAACTAACAACTAGAGATGTATGTGCTGTCACAATTGATGCAACTGGCGGATTCCCCGTCAGGAAATACGTCTATTGTTCGGTTTATTTACCACATGATGAACCATCCCCTACGGATGCTTCCAAACAAGTTGTCAGTTATTGCACGTCAAAAGGCCTTCCGCTTATTGTCGGTAGTGATGCTAATGCTCATCACATCATCTGGGGTAGCTCGGATATCAATCTGAGAGGCTCTAGCCGGATGGAATACTTAAGTAGTACCGAACTTAGTTTACTTAACATAGGCAATCGCCCAACCTTTATGGTATCTAATAGAGCAGAAGTATTAGACATAACTCTCTGCTCCAATAGAATCAGTCACGAGTTGACGAATTGGCATGTGTCAGATGAGGAATCCATATTTGACCATCGCTACATCTATTTTGATCAGTTGAATATTTCTTCGCAGACTTTGCATTTTAGAAATCCCCGTTCAACCAAATGAGATCTCTATACAGAGTTGCTCTCGACAAAATTTCATGGATATCTACCATCCATTGAAGCTCCTACCGACTTGGATGATGCCGTTGATACTACAACGTTGCATATCGTGGAAGCTTTTGAAGAAGCTTGCCCCTTGCGTTCTGTGAAAACCTTAAGAGGAACCCCGTGGTGGAATTCCGATTTGGCTAAGCTCAGGAAGCAGTGTAGAAGGAGTTGGAACAGACGCCATTCAGCAGGGACGGATTCTTTCAAGTTGGCTCGCAAAGCTTACAAGAAGGCTCTACGATCTGCTGAACGATTCGGCTGGAAAAACCTTTGTGCAAATGTTTCCAATTTGAGTGAAGCCACTCGATTGAATAAAATTCTTGCGAGATCCAAGGATTTCCAAGTTGACGAAATTCGCAAGCCAAATGGCGACTACACTTCTTCTGACGAAGAAGCGTTAGAGCACTTATTTGATACACACTTCCCTGGATGTGTAGATATAACAGTAGCATCTTCGGATGTTCCTGATGTCTTTTCATGTAGTTATGCGTCTTGGGCTCAGGCTCGTAGAATCATAACTACTGAATCGATTCAATGGGCTCCTAATAGTTTTGCTCCTTACAAATCTCCAGGGGAAGATGGGATCTATCCCGTTCTTCTTCTGATGGGTTTTGAGCATATCAAACATGTTTTGAAAAAAACTTTTAGTATGCAGTATGCTACTGGGTACATTTCCATATCCTGGCGGGATGTCACTGTAAGTTTTTTCCCGAAAAGAGGACGTGCTTCGTTTGAAGAAGCAAAGAGTTTTAGACCCATCAGTCTGACCTCATTTATTCTAAAATGCTTAGAACGTATTATCGATCATCACATTCGTTTGTTTGGCGAGCATGCCTCGTCATGTTAATCGACATGCTTACCAATCTGGAAAGCCCACCGTGACTCTTCTACACAGGGTTGTCTACGACATAGAGAAAGCATTCGCTCAAAAGAAATCATGCTTGGGTGATTTTTTAGATGTTGAGGGTGCTTTTGACAACGTGTCTTTCGATGCAATAAGTATTAGAAGCCGCACGTTGTCATGGGCTACCTAATATAATAACCAAATAGATGCATCAGATGCTTAGAAACCGAGAACTCTACTCGGCATTACGTCAAGCAGCTATAAGGAAATTAAGTGTCTGCGGATGCCTCCAAGGGAAAGTTATTATCCCCACTTTTGTGGAATCTCGTTGCAGATACGCTATTGAGACTACTCAATAATGATGGTTTTCCTAACTATGGATTTGCCGACAACTATCTAATATTGATAGTAGGTTTGTGTATTACTACTTTATTCGACCTGATGCAAAACGCTCTTCAAGCAGTCGAAAGTTGGTGTCGCCAATATGGCCTTTCGGTTAATCCGAATAAAACATTTATTGTACTTTTCACGGAAAAACGTAACCGTAATGGTATTCGCCCATTACATCTTTTTGCCTCTGAAATCAATGTAACGGATCAGGTAAAGTATGTGGGACTAATTCTTGATTCCAAGCTCTCCTGGACTCCTAACATTGAGTTCGGAGTCAAAAAGGCGTATATGGCTTTCGGCCAATGCCGACGAACTTTTGGTAAAACTTGGGGTCTTAAACCTAAATATATCAAATGGATTTACACAACCGTTGTACGACCAATTTTGGCTTATGGATGTCTTGTGTGGTGGCAAAAGGGTGAAGTGAGGACAATTCAGTCTAAATTAGGCCATATTCAAAGGATGTGCCTAATGGCAATGACTGGTGCGTTCTCTTCGACTCCCACGGCTGCACTCGAGGTTCTTCTCGACGTTGTTCCACTACACATACATCTCAAACAAGAAGCACTTTCTTGTATTTACCGATTATGGGTTCTCGGTTTCATGGAAGAGAATCTTGTAAACCGCAGTTCTACACACACTTCGTTGTTACAACTCATGGTTGATTGGGACAGAACAGTCCAAGCTCCAAGTGATCTCACACTCGCTAGTAGTTTTCCTTATAGGACATTTTCAACACAATTCCCCTCGCGGGATGAGTGGACATCTGGCTATTTGGAGAGAAGTATGTCGGACAGCACTGTTTGTTATACTGACGGCTCCCTCTTCGAAGGTAGAGCGGGTGCAGGTGTCTACTCGCGTGAGCTAAGATTGGAACAGTCCCACTCACTGGGTAGACACTGCACTGTCTTCAAGCGGAAATATTTGCCATTATGTGTGGAGTGCAATCCGCACTGCAGAAACACATAATGGGCAACGTAATATACTTCTGTTCAGATAGTCAAGCAGCTATCAAAGCCCTCGCTTCCGCCCACTCAAGGTCGAAGTTAGCAATCGCATGTCGAACTCAAATAGAGGAACTGAATTCAGTTAATACATTGCACCTTATATGGGTACCTGGCCATTCTTCCATAGCTTGAAACGAATTGGCTGATGAGTTAGCTCGCACTGGAGCATCACAAGACTTTTTTGGTCCTGAGCCAGCTATTCCAATATCTAAGTGTTGGGTGAAGCGTTTGATTAGCTCTTGGGCTTCCACTCTTATCTATTATTCCACTTCTTATCATCTGATATGTAACTGCCCAGTTTATGCGCAACTGCGTTTCCAAATATTTGGTAAACACTTACTAAGTGAAATTGACTACAGAAACCTGAACCTTCGAGTATTCTGTTGCTCATAACCCGTTGTGGTAAAGAGCTATGAGCTTTTGTACGTGTTGTATACGTTGTATGCCCTCTTCAAGGGTACCTTTCCCAAACTTCCCCATCCATGTTCCTTTCCTTTTTGTTCACTTCCTTTTCCGTCAGGTGCGTGATGAGAAAGGCTGTGAAGGCTATGGCACAAATCTCCCGAATTGAGGTGAACGTGCCCCTGGAGCCGACGTTCTGATACCTGATACCTGGGGCTGGGACGGCCACACTCTACGTAGGGGCGGAAACGAAATCTGTAAACAAGCATTAGACTGGAACCCAGCGGGACATCGCAGCAGAGGCAGACCCAGAGGCTCATGGCGGCGAAACCTCAACAAAGAAATAAAATAAGTCGACCGAAATCTAACCTGGCAACTGGTTAAATCGATAGCCGGGCAACGCTCAGGATGGAGATCTTTCAAGTCGGCCCTTTGCACCACCGGAGGTGTACAGGATCCATAAGTAAGTAAGTAAGTAAGTAAGTAAGTAAGTAAGTAAGTCTAATGCGTGAATTGTTTGTGAATGGCAGTTAAAACTAGTTTTTATGTGTAGGTTTTCCCAATACTTTAGCAACTGCAGTAGAGCAGGGCATGATTAACCTCCACCACCCTATAAGACCGCATCCAACCACTCATCATAGTCCTCCTACCAAACACCAGAAAGCCAGAAGCACCTTCGTTAAGTAGTCATTAAGGGGTGGCGTTATTGGGTTGATACTATGAGACGAGGTTACTGACCTGGAAAAGGAGGTCATGACCCTGGGATGCGGTCACTTAGCTTAGCTTAGCTTAATTGGCTGTACCCATCGTAGCTGCTAGTCGTGATTGGCCGAGAAACGGCAAATAATGTAGTTTCTTCAATTCAAGACCAATAACGATGCCGGCCACTTCGTCACAGTCAATTAGGATAAGGGGAGGAAAATTAGTTCGACACTCATTGCTACAAGAGACCGAGGAATCCTCTGTATCTCCATGAGCGCACTGGAAAGGAATAGTATGTTAGTTGGGAAGGAAATATATTGGAAATCGCCTTGGTAAGCGACTAATTATTTCATTTTAACGACGCCATATTCATGATGATACAAATACAAATGATATCTTAACTACTTCGTGACGACTAAAACACGCACTGCACAACGCTTGCTCGATAACCAGAGCCGTAGCGTGGACTCCCAGCGCCCTTGGCGAAACCTTTATTAGGCGCCCCTTACTCAGATGTTAAAAAACGTGCTATGAGCAGGGAGACCCATTTTTTTGCGGGGATGGTCTAATAAATTTTTGCTTTATGAATTCCTAAAGCCTCTATAACCTGCATATGTTCCAATAGGTAGAAAGTAGGGGTTATTAAAAGCCCAGAACATTTCTAGAAATCCGCTGAAGTTTAAAGATTTTCTGAAATATTTAATAAACTAATTCAACTAAAAAAAAAAAATTTCATTTTCACGACAAAAAAAAGGATAAAATAAAAAAAGGAATTAGGAAAATAAAATAGCTCTCAATTCTTGCTATTCGGTTTTGATTGCTATCGAACCTAGTCACACCAAGAAGAACCCTTATATGGAGTGGATGACCATCGGAATCGCCATTAGCCCTTTCGATGACGAAAAATTCAATTTCGGAGTGGCTTGGTTTGCAAAAACTACCTACTGATCTTTCAATGAACTTCAAATTTGGAGTGAATTGGTTGATTGTGAGAACAGCGATTGGTCCAAGTCGTATCAAGAACAAAACAATTCCGGAGTGGGTTGTTTGATGGCCAGAATAACCAACAGGCCCTATTCAGATCAAGGTATATGAGTTTTTGGAGTGGGTCTGGCGGTAGTTTGGTGGCACTGTTTGTTTTGGATGAACCAATAAATTTCTACTTTAAATAATGTCAGTTACTGATCTCTCTCCCTCTTCCTAATCTAATTTAGCCGTCGTTACTGAATTCCCTCGATGCATATGAAAATTCACACAAATTTCTTATCAGTACTTCCGTACATCTATTATTAGATAACGGTTTGCATTTTCAAGTCGCGAACAAAAACTATATGTATTTGATTTACGTTTCGCCTTTGGCTTATTGAAGTCCTTATCTGGGGCTCCTTTCCCAGAAGCTTGTTTCATGCTCCTTTTCATTTGCATTTCCTTCCTTTTCCTTCCACTTTCTTTTCCATCAAGTAAATAATGAAAAAGACATTCCCAAATTAGGGGAGCATGCCGAAGTTCTGACACATTGAAATGTTATGACCCCGGGAGTTCCCAGAAAGGGACTAGCCTAAACCCCAAGCTGCTGGTCTGACCAACGGCAGCTTCCGGGGAGGGTGCAACATGCCTCCTTTCTCCCAGGTCCCAAGGACCTTACTCTTTACACTTTACCTTTATGGTTATGGGCGGCGATGAGATACAGTGGCAAAGGCTTGGTCAGTTAGCAGTGGCACTATCGCAGATGGTGTTAGGTACTGGCGCGACGTGTAGCTTGATGGTCGTTGGTCAGATGGTCGTCGAATGACCCGGCGTCCACGAGGTGTTGCTTCTCGACGATCTTATGGCCGAGGTAAATTCTGGAATTTTCATCCGTTGACCGAAGCCGATAACACGGCGTGAGAAAAGCTGGGACGAATAATAGCTGTCGTTATCAGGATTCCGTATGGAAAAATGGCGTCCGTGGCGTGGTACCGCCCGTCGGTCCGGGCGAGAAAGTACCTTCAGGAGTACGAGAAGTCCCGACACCTCTGGGCAAAGCTGGATTCTCACTTAGTTCGTTCCCGAACGTCAAACTATCGGACTGACTATTTGGGCTGATTTACCATATATCATCAAATTCAGAGTTTCACGAGGAATGGAATAAACTTCAAAGATGCGAGTTGGCTGTAGGTTCTTAGTATCTCGTACCTCGACTGATCGCTTTATTCCTTCCTTCATCGAAGACTCTGAAGCACATATTTTTGATAACCGTATTCATTTGCCATTCACTTTGCCCGTTTTAAAACTACGATTAGACACTAACTTGACAAATTATTTCCCTGCATGCCAACACCATACACAAAGTGATACCATTCGGTAACAACCTGTATCAGTTATTGACGGAACAGGGCCTTCCGGAAATACGTCAAATGATTGATTATGTATGTAGTCCCCGAGAGAATCGTAATAAAAGGTTAAATTTGTATATCTTTGAACCAGTGAATTTTTGAATAACTTGTCATCATTTCCTATAGCGGAATTCTGGATTTTGGCGCCCCCCTAAGGCCAGGCGCCCTTGGCGGGGGCCAACCCGGCCAACCACACGCTACGGCGCTGTCGATAACTACTCCGAAAAAACACGCACTGAACTGATTAACTTTATTACCGGCCGCACAAAGCAGAACACAATATTTCGGCAGATCACGCGATCGTTCTGCTGTCTGAAACAAGAGAAAACACGCACCGAACTCGTCACCCTGGGATGCGGCCACTATTCCAAAGTATTTTGAACCGAACGGATGTTACAAAGTTACCAAAGTTGGAGGTTGAAGAGTTGAGAAGAAAGTGTGTGAAACAAGAGAAGGCATTGAGGACAACTCCACTGTTTTGGGTTGAAAACCCCAGCAAATCCCGGCGCGCCGTCAGTCGGCCTAATTCGGCATTGTTTCCGCTGATAGTCGATCGGCCTTCTTATTGGTCGAGTTGCAACGAAACAAGGAGCGAAGAAGATCCCCAAGCCACTCCGGCGATACCACCGGTAAGCCCGCAGCGAACAGAGTTGCTCGCTGCCGGGTCGTCGGCCACAGAAGGAAGGATGGAAGAAGAGGAAGGAAAGAAATGGAGTGGTGCAGTTCTGCCAGGAAAAGGGGCTTTAAGACAGGTTAAATAGCTTGTGAATAAAGTGTCGTAAAGTGAAGCTCTGTGGTTTTCCCTGCATTTGATTGCGGGAGTTCCCTGTCCTGTTTATTTGGGCATTGCTTCAAGATTTCCTTCAGAAATTCCCCCCGGGATTTCTTTGAAAAATCCTCCGGAAACAACTTCGGAAATAAATCAAAAAATCATTTTTAAATTCCACCTCAATGTTTCTTAGAAAAGAATAAATTTTAAGAATTGCTCCAGAATCTACCTCTGGAGTTCCTTCGGAATTCAAAACATTCTCCTGGAATTCTTTAGGAAATTCTTCGAATCATTTATTTTGAAATATTTTCACGAATTCCTCTTAAACATTCTCCGGAAATACCTTCCGAAACTCCTTTAGAAATATCTACGGAAAATATTTTGGTAATTCTTTCGGATATTCCTTCAAAAGTTCTTTTAGGGATTCGTTCTGTTTTTCCTTTACAAATTTCTTAGGGAAATTATTAAGGCTTTGAAAATTCGCGTAGGAATTTCTTCGAAAGTTGCTTAAGATTTTTATTTAGTTTTTTTTTATGGATTCATTTAAGAGTTTCTTCAGGAATTCCACCGAAAATTCGTATGGAAATTCTTTCCCAAATATCTTCAGAAATTCCTGTTAGCGTTGAACTTAACTTCTAAATTAAAAAAGAAGTTAATAAAAATTGAAACAAATCTGAAACAAATCAGGATTTTCTAAAAAGTGCTCCAGAAATTCATGTAGAACTTTCTCCAGCAAATCTTTCAGATCTTTCTTCGCAAATTCCTCTGGAATTTCATTTTGAATTTCCAGAAATTATTTAAACATTTCTAAGGAGATTCCTTTAGAATGTTTTTCAGTAATACCAGCAGAAAATCCTTCAGAGCATTCTACCGATTTTTTAGGCATTTGTTTGGGAAATAGTTTGGAAATACCATTTGGAATTTCTTGGCAAATCCCTTTAGGATATCTTTGACTATTTCGTTGAAAATTTCATCAAAAACTGCTTCAAACATTCTGTTGGATATACCTTCATAGAAGTATTATAATTTCTGGAAGAATACATCCAACCAAATATCGGATAGCATTCAGGTATTTTGTATGGTTTTATTGAAGAAAATAATTCCTAAAGGAATCTCTGAAAAAATTATCAAAGGAATTTCCAATGAAAAAATCCTACATTTCTCCAGACTTTTATTCAGGAACTTCTTTAAAAATTTCCATCGGAAATTTCGAACAAAATTGTTCAAAATTAGTGTGATATCACATTTTTTCAGAATAATGTTGGCGTATATAACTAAATTTCAATGAAAATATTCAATTTGGCGAGTCACGTGCCCAAACGTGCCCTGGTTTAAATCCTCTCCAAAGCCAAACAAAACAACTAATGAAATTCAAACCACGTACTATTTGACAGGGTTATAGGTAAAATGCGATGCCACAAGTTTGCCGAGCAGTACACATATTGTAAATAAGTTTTCAAATCCCACATATGACCAAATTCGGTCATATATGAGGTACTGCAACCAAATCAACGTAATTGTGCTGCTGGTCTTATCTTTTAAACATTTGCTAAGAAGATACACAACTTATCGACAATGTCTAATAAGTGAGATAAAATGAAAGTATATGGATGATGTAACTACCCAGTCTGTGGTTATTATAACTTCAAGCGGAAAATGTTGTTTTCTCTTTCAAAATCATATTCAATTCACTTCATATTCCGACAATGTTCTAAATGCCGGGTGGAAATTCAAAAATCGTTCTCGTTAACTCACTAATAGTGGTGCGAACAAGGCCCATTCAATTGATTGCCAATTTGGTAGTGCTCCCCAGAGCACTTTGAATTTGTAATGAACGTGCTGAAAGCTATTGTCGGGTTCAAAAACTGCCACCTCTCTGTAGGCAAATGTGTCGTCCTCGTGGTGCTACCGTCCTGTGAATGTGCCACGAGCCCTTCAGGCCATATCGGCTCAGGCACCGAAATTCACCTGCCAACTGCCTAAACTGATTAAATACTGGCGGCGAAAATAAACCGGGAATAATTTTCCAAAATGTCCTGTCCAATACCAACTCAAAAAAACCATTGAAATAATAGCTGCAATTAATTTCGTAAAAAAAAACCGTTGCTCAATATGTGGCGAGCAAATCGGTTAAGGATAAGCACCTACAAGATGAGTTTACTTCAACAACACACGCACAGCTGGGTTTTGATATTCCCACAGAAAATAGAATATTTGAAATTATTTAATTTATCCAGACAATATACATATTATCCAGTACTTAATATATTGAGGAAGCGTTAGTTCTCAAGATTGTCCAGGATGTTTTACAGTGATTACAGTTCTGGAAGATTTGAAAGAGGTCCAATCGTGCTAACTTCTTAGACTCCTACAGTTCCTCTGTTACTTTTGATCTGCCCATGAAGCAGGAGGTTCTCTACACATCATCACATGACCGAGGGTCAGCAGATGACTTTTGATACGATTAGTCAGTACTATTCGAGCCTCCGACGGGAATAAATTAGTAACCAAACCCCGTTTAATTTTTTGTGTGTTCAAGTTAGTTGTAGTAAATAAATGTAGTTTTAAAGTCTTGTGTTTAATCTAAAATAAATGTAGTTCTTGCTAAACTGTGTTCATGTATATCATGCGTGCTGTGTTGTGAATGTGAAGAAACCCCAAGGAATCTGGCCTACCCAAGTCCCATCCAACGAAAGAATCCAGCGCCCAAAGTAATCTCAGCAGAAAGATTGGATACGTGCTTTCCCCGCACGTCACCAACCCCGCAAACAACATCAGTCAACTAATCCAATAGAAGTTGAAGTCGGTAGGACAAAACGCCACTAGTAGAAGGAAGGTAGGAACCGACTAGCCAACATTTTGGTCCTTCGAGCCGGATGCCCAGTTCCGGAGCCAGTGGGGAGGATTTTCGATCTGTTGTCGGATGATGCCAAGTCGTTGCCATTGAAGGCGCCATCAGGAAGAATTCATTTTCGAGCTGTGCTTTGTGGAAATTGCTCCATTTGGAATCCGATGAATAAGGATATATCTCCTGTGTTTGGTGTTAATTGTCTTCCAATGCTCGCCATCAAAATTGAATCCATCTTCTGTGCTGATTGAAGACGACTACAAAAGGACACTGCGGACTTAGTGCATGCTGAAGATTGGAATCTACTTTGGAATAGAATCACCTCCCAATACCAATGCTGGCCAGGAATACCGAATAGGTTGGAGTTACTGCTTTGTCAGGTAAATATACATAGTTCGGTATATGTCTGGCCGAAGCCTTCTTGCATGACACTAATTTCATCATTTCGACGCATGATTTATTGCATGAGCTGAATCTACTGGCACCCGCTAGTGAGGATCGATTTATTCGAGACTGTGATTGACTGTCGACTACCGTTTGGACGTTGGACCCCATTCTTGTGAACGACTTCGGCAAATAGTAGCGGAAGAGGGAGCACCCAGAAACCCCCTCCTAGGTGAGTGCACTTTATTGTATATGTACTGCCGAAGCAGGGCATGCAGAAATACACTGTTGTGATTCAAATTCCTGTATCCTCTTCATTCATCGCAACGCAAGCCCTGTAATTTGAACTGCTCGTTAGAGCAAGTCTGTTGGAAGTTTCCTCTGAGCCTTCTCGACTTTTGTGCAAAGTTGAGGGTGTTGTAAGTTCACCAGGTTAGTTGACAATATATGTCCTAGCGAAGCAAGACCTACGGATACTACATACTGCTATTTCCTCTTCACAACCACCACATAATAACTATGGTTTGAGCTTGAATGTATGAAACGGATGAGTATAAAAACCTGCTGCTGGTAAATCTAATCGTAATACGATTGGATCCATACACCCGCCGTGCATGGGAGGAATTCGCAGCTTCCAAAGAACAAGATAAGCTGGAGGACATCACTGAATTCCTTCGGAAGCGAATCCATGTTTTAGAATCACTTCCACCCAGACAGGATGCCAAGACTTTCCACCAACCAGCGATTCCACCTAAACCCAAGGTGACAGCAGTGAAGAACAGCTATAATTCGGTGCAATCTACCATAGGAAGATGTGTGGCTTGTAAGGACAACCACCTTCTACACCAATACTCCGCATTCCAACAACTCTCCGTGGCGGACAGAGACTCACTGCTGAAGTCAAAACTGCTTTGCCGAAACTGCTTCCGAGTAGGTCATCGTGCAAAGGATTGCCAATCCAAGTTTTCATGTCGTATTTGTAAGGGCCGACATCACACATTGATTTGCTTCAAATCGGAAAGGATCATGCTACAACAGTCGTAACGGTTGCTGAGGGCAACCAGCCTTCTAGCTTCAAGAATTCCAAGGGTTCCGGTACTACCCATGTGGTAAATATGGCGGCCACGGTTTTTTGACATGCAACGTTACTAGGAAGGTTTCATCAAGAATTCTGCTTGCGACAGCGGTTGTCGCCGTCGAGGACATCGGCCCAAGATTCCATGCACGGGCTCTTTTGGGTTCTGGGTCGGAAAGCAATTTTACGTCGGAACGGTTAATTAAAAGAATGAAGGTCTCCAGAAACCGTGTCGACATCTCAATCCGTGGAATAGGACAAGGGTCAAACAAAGTAAAGAATACAGTGCAAATGGTAATTCGTTTCGCGAGCGATGGATTTTCTTGTACTACCCAAAGTCACCGTAGATCTACCCACAACCACAATCAATACGGAAGGGTGGACTATACTAGATGGAATCCAATTGGCTGATCGGTATTCGAATCGGTATTCGGTTGGGTAGTTTGTGGTGGATCATCGTCTATGAAACACGTTGAAATTGGCTGTCATTTCTCAGCAACATTCCAGCTCGAAAAGTTACTTGAGCGCTTCTGGACATGTGAAGAGGTGGAATTCCCAAATTCCCATTCCCCAGAAGAGCAACAGTGTGAAAGTTTGTTCCAAAGCAAGGTTCGAAGAGGTTCAGACGGGCGGTACACTGTTCCTCTACCCAAAAATGAAGACGTCCTTTCCAAACTGGGCGAATCGCGGGATATCGCATTCCGACGTCTTCTAGGAACGGAGCGTAGGCTGGCAAAAGATGCCAACTTGCGGAATCAATATGTTTCATTCATGGACGAATACGCAAAGCTCGGGCACATGCGGAAGGTTGAAGATCCTACCAAGGACAAACTATTTTATCTACCTCATCATCCGGTGGTCAAGGAGGCCAGTACCACCACCAAAGTGAGGGTTGTCTACGACGCTTCCTGTAAGACAACGTCTGGAGTATCCCTAAACGAAGCACTTCTGGTGGGGCCTATTGTGCAGGACGACTTAAGATCTATCATCCTACGAAGTCGAACCAAACAGATACTTCTCGTATCAGACGTAGAAAAAATGTTCCGACAAATCCTTATTACGCCGACGGATCGACCTTTGCAGACCATTCTGTATCGATTCACGCCCGACGAGGAAGTTGCGGTATATGAGCTTAACACCGTCACGTATGGAACAAAATCAGCCCCCTTCCTTGCAACTCGTACGTTGCAGCAGTTGGCAACTGATGAAGAAGTTCGTTATCCGCTCGCAGCTAAAGCAATCCTCGAGGACGTCTACATGGATGACGTCATCACTGGTGTGGACGACATAAGTACTGCCATTTCTCTCAGAATTCAACTGACGAGGATTATGGAAAGTGGGGGATTTAGGTTGAGAAAGTGGTCCTGCAACGTTCCTGCAGTTTTAAAAGACATACCCACTGAAGACCTGGCCATTCAGGACAACAATGGTGTAGATTTGGATCCAGAACCATCAGTGAAAACTTTAGGTCTCACATGGATGCCTGCTTCCGATACCCTCCGGTTTCAGTTCCAGGTTCCGCCATTAGATTTGGACAGCCCACTAACAAAACGGAAAATCCTATCGCTTATCGCAACGCTCTTCGATCCTCTCGGTTTGATTTGCGCCATAACAGTGTTGGCGAAAATTTTTATGCAGCAACTGTGGACGCTGCGCGATGCAAGCGGGGATAGATTGGGCTGGGATCAACCTGTCAACTTCAGAGCTAAAGGCGGCCGAGCATACAATAATCCGAAACATCCAGCGAGAAGTCTTCGGTGAAGAATTAAAGGCCCTGAAAAACAAAGAATCCGTATCACGAAAATCCCCATTACGGTGGTTTCACCCTTATGTCGATGAGGAAGGAATTATGAGAGTGGGTGGACGATTGAAGAACTCTAGAGAATCCGAGACTACCAAACATCCCGCCGTTCTACCTGCTCGTCACCAGTTTACCAGAATGCTGTTGAAACACTATCATGAGCGACTTATGCATGCAGGACCGCAGTTACTCTTAGGAGCTGTCCGTCTTCAGTACTGGCCACTAGGTGGTAGGAATGTAGCCCGACAAATAAAACATCAGTCTATATCCGGACAGCTCCAAGACGTGCTGCGGTGAAGGCTTACGTGTCGCTGTTT
This sequence comes from Armigeres subalbatus, assembly GCF_024139115.2. Classification (NCBI taxonomy): domain Eukaryota; kingdom Metazoa; phylum Arthropoda; class Insecta; order Diptera; family Culicidae; genus Armigeres; species Armigeres subalbatus. The sequence continues at coordinate 327,631,058 of NC_085140.1, read as the reverse complement.
ATTTGTAGTGTACAAAGGCAGTACACCTGTTTCCGGTGTTGAACTTAGTCTGTAGATTAAAAAAACACCTTAATAAAGACTAAAAAAAAATAAAAAAAAAAGTGCACCTGTTTCTGATCTTTCTACGGAAAATTTTTTGCAAGCTTTACTCTGACAACGGTACAAATTTTGTTGGAGCCAGGAACAAGTTATCTGAGCTTTTCAAATTAATGAAGGACCGTGAACACCACGACCAAATCATTTCTGAACTCGCCGGAGATGGAATTCAGTGGCACCTCAATCCCCCTAGCGCGCCACATTTCGGAGGGCTTTGGGAGGCAGCAGTCCGATCCGCCAAAATCCACTTGCTGAAGGTTATCGGAGAGAATGTTATAGCAGAAGATTTTGGCACTCTTTTATCGCAAGTTGAGAGCTGCCTGAACTCGCGTCCATTAACACCATTGTCAGATGATCCGGATGACCTAGAGCCATTGACGCCAGCACATTTTCTTGTGGGATCATCGTTGCAAGCTATTCCTGAATTCGAACTGCTATCCATTCCATCAAACCGTTTGAACAATTACCAGTTAGTACAACAAAAGCTGCTGCAATTTTGGGTCCGATGGCGACGAGACTATTTATGTCAACTTTAAGCTCAAACCAAGTGTTGGAAGCCAGCAATATTCGTACAGATAGGTCAGCTTGTTGTCATTCGGGATGAAAATCTTCCACCGATCCGTTGGAAAATGGGTAGAATTGTAGCTTAAAGCTGTTGAAAAGAAGACTAGGATGACGAGATGGTAGCGTAGGAGGCGGCAACAAGGCAAGAAGCACATCGTCAAGTTCGACGAAAGTCGAAAAAGTCAAACACGCCATCTAAAAGAATCAAACACAACACAACCTTTGGAATCCACGAAAGATTTCCTTCAGAATTCCTAACGGATTCTCTTTGGAATCTTTGAAGTATTCTATCTGGAATCCCCAAAGTATTCTTTTGAGATTCCTAAAGGATTCCTTTTGGAATCACGGAAGCGCTCCCTTTACAATCCCCGAAAGATTTTCTTTGGAATCCCCGAAGCATTTCCTTTGGAACCTCCAAATTTTTTTTTTGATTCCCGTAATTATTCTCCTTAAATCCTTCGAGGATTCCAATTGTAGTCCTCGATTGATTCCCTTGTTTTAGATTGAAGAATTGTTTTGGAAATCTCCGACGGATTCTTTTTTTTTGGGGAGGGTCATTTAGCCGAAGTAATTTGGCCCTCCTTAGCCAAAGGAGGTGCGGTAAGATGCGCGGCTACAAAGCAAGACCATGCTGAGGGTGGCTGGGTTAAATACCCGATGCTGGTCTATACAATTCTCGGATTGAAAATTGTCTCGACTTCCCTGGGCATTCCCATTATCGTGCTAGCCTCATGATATACGAATGCAGAAATGGTAACTTGGCCTAGAAACCTCGCAGTTAATAACTGTGGAAGTGCTAAATGAACACTAAGCTGCGAGCCGGCTCTGTCCCAGTAAGGGATGTAATGCCAACAAAAAACAAGAAGAAGAAGAATTTGGCCACTGAAAGGTCATTTGGCCGAATAGTTCATTTGGCCAATTTTCAAAGAATTTATTTATTTATCATCAGACTAAGGCCGGAGTGGCCTGTGCTGCACATAAAAGACTTCTCCATTCAGCTCGGTCCATGGCTGCACTTCGCCAACCACGCAGTCTGCGGAGGGTCCGCAAGTCGTCCTCCACCTGATCGATCCACCTTGCCCGCTGTGCACCTCGCCTCCTTGTTCCCGTCGGATCGTTGTCGAGAACCATTTTCACCGCATTACTGTCCGACATTCTGGCTACGTGCCCGGCCCACCGCAGTCTTCCGATTTTCGCGGTGTGAACGATGGATGGTTTCCCAACAGCTGATGCAACTCGTGGTTCATTCGCCTCCTCCACGTACCGTCCGCCATCTGCACCCCACCATAGATGGTACGCAACACTTTCCTTTCACAAACTCCCAGTGCGCGTTGGTCCTCCACGAGCATCGTCCAGGTCTCGTGTCCGTAGAGAACTACCGGTCTTATAAGCGTTTTGTAGATAGTCAGTTTGGTACGGCGGCGAACTCTATTCGATCGAAGCGTCTTGCGGAGTCCAAAGTACGTACGATTTCCAGCCACTATGCGCCTCCGAATTTCTCTGCTGTTAACGTTATCGGCGGTCACCAGTGAGCCCAAGTACACGAAAATCATGACTTCGTGAAAATCGTACCACTCGTGTCAATCCCTGCCCTTCGTATTACTCCCTCCAGAGCGATGTTGAATAGCAGACACGAAAGACCATCACCTTGCCGTAGCCCTCTACGCGTTTCGAAGGGACTCGAGAATGCCCCTGAAACTCGAACTACGCACATCACCCGATCCATCGTCGCCTTGATCAACCGTATCAGTTTATCCGGAAATCCGTTTTCGTGCATTAGCTGCCATAGCTGGTCCCGATCGATTGTATCATATGCGGCTTTGAAGTCGATAAATAGATGATGTGTGGGCACGTTGTATTCGCGGCATTTCTGCAATACCTGACGTATGGCGAACACCTGGTCTGTGGTAGAGCGTTCACCCATAATTCCCGTCTAGTACTGCCCCACGAACTCTTTCGCAATTGGTGTTAGTCGACGGCATAAAATTTGGGAGTGTACCTTGTAGGCGGCGTTCAGCAATGTGATTGCGCGGTAGTTGCTACAATCCAGCTTATCGCCCTTTTTGTAGATGGGACACACGACACCTTCCATCCACTCCTGCGGCAGAACCTCATCCTCCCAAACCTTGGTAATCACCCAGTGCAGCGCTCTAGCCAGTACCTCACCACCGTGTTTGAACAGCTCTCCTGGTAGTCGGTCAACTCCAGGGGCTTTGTTGTTTTTCAGCTGGCCGATCTCCTCCTGGATTTCCTGGCGATTCGGAGCCGGAAGTCGCATGTCCTGTGCGCGTGCTCCTAGGTTCATTACCATACCGCGACCGCTGTCTGCCATATCGCCATTCAGGTGCTCTTCGTAGTGCTGCCGCCACCTTTGGATCACCTCACGCTCGTTCGTAAGAAGGTTCCCGTTTATGTCCTTACACATATCGGGCTGTGGCACGTGGCCCTTACGTGAACGGTTCAACTTCTCATAGAACTTTCGTGCGTTATTAGCGCGGTACAGTTCCTCCGTCTCTTCACGGTCTCGATCTTCCTGCTGGCGCTTTGTCCTCCGGAAAATCGAGTTTTGTCTGTTCCGCGCCCGTTTGTATCGTGCCTCGTTCGCCCTCGTGCGGTGTTGCAGCAATCTCGCCCATGCTGCATTCTTCTTCTCAACTAACTGCTCACATTCGCCGTCATACCAGTCGTTTCTCTGTTCCGGAGCCACCGTGCCTAGTGCAGCGGTTGCGGTGCTACCAATGGCGGATCGAATATCGCTCCAGCCATTTTCAAGAGATGCTGCGCCTAGCTGCTCTTCCGTTGGGAGTGCCACTTCCAGCTGCTGCGCGTAGTCTTGGGCTTGTCTACCGTCTTGTAGCCGCCCAATGTTTAGCCGCGGCGGACGACTCCGACGCGCGTTGCTCACTGTCGAGAGTTTTGAGCGCAGACATACTGCAACGCGGGAGTGGTCGGATTCAATATTCGCACTGCGGTAAGTGCGTACGTTCGTGATGTGGGAGAAGAATTTACCGTCGATTAGAACGTGGTCGATTTGGTTTTCCGTTACTTGATTAGGTGATTTCCATGTGGCCTTGTGAATATTCTTGCGGGGGAAGAAAGTGCTTCGGACTACTATTCCGCGGGAGGCTGCAAAGTTTATGCATCGTTGGCCGTTGTCGTTCGATACGGTATGCAGACTATCCGGTCCGATGACCGGTCTATACATTTCCTCCCTTCCTACCTGAGCGTTCATGTCACCGATGACGATTTTGACGTCCCGCAGTGGGCAACCATCGTATGTCTGCTCCAGCTGCGCATAGAACGCTTCTTTCTCGTCGTCGGATCTCCCTTCGTGTGGGCAGTGCACGTTGATGATGCTATAGTTGAAGAAACGGCCTTTTATCCTCAGCTTGCACATCCTTGCGTTGATTGGCTGCCACCCAATCACACGTTGGCGCATCTTTCCCAGCACTATGAAGCCGGTTCCCAGCTCGTTGGTGGTGCCACAGCTTTGGTAGAAGGTAGCCGCTCGATGCCCGCTTTTCCACACTTTCTGTCCTGTCCAGCAGATTTCCTGCAGCGCTACGACATCGAAGTTGCGGGGATGTAATTCATCGTAGATTATCCTGTCGCAACCTGCGAAGCCTAGCGACTTGCAGTTCCATGTTCCAAGCTTCCAATCGTAATCCTTTATTCGTCGCCTAGGTCGTTGCCGATTGTATCGAGTCGTATTATCTTCTATGTCGTTCGTAATAGTTGTTTTTAAAGGCGGCTTATTGGGCCTGCGCAAACCTCCTGTCTCGTCGGAGGGCCGTCGTGTCAGGGCTGTTTAGCGTCCCACCTAACACCAGGACTTGGGCTTGTGCGCTTTGAGCGGCACACGGTCGCTTTGGCGGAGCCTACTTGCGGATACATTTTTTCAAAGTAGTAAAGTGAATAAAAAGTAAGAGGAAACATAGCTTCAACAAGATTTCAATCTTTTCAATCAAGTACAACGTGTTTGCTAAGAATAACTTGATTTTTTAAGCATTTATTATTTGATCAATCGAGAACCACATTTGTAAAAGGCTTATTTTTCAAAAATCACAGGACTCAATTCTGATCAAATGATGTAATAAAAATAGCTTAGGACATTTTTTAAAACCTGTCTAGTAACGCTTTCGGCCTGAAGCCATTGTACGATATGAATATGGTAAATTTGGGAAAGCATTTCCAGCAACAGCAGCGGCGTTGTGTTGTATTTCGGTGAAGTTGCGGCGCATAGAACGACACGAAATGCACACTTATTATGAAATTTTATTGTCCAAGTTTACTAGCTGGCTGTGTAGTAGTTGGGTGAATGTTGCACGGCAGTGCCTGTAAATCGGTTTCAACTGAGTCGGTATTTCATGCTACGTGGGCTTGATTGTTTCGCTGATTTTAATCACCGCCGGCCAAAATGGTGATATGATCATACGCCGAGAGCATGTTGCCGTCATGGGCTACTGGCAAGAGAATGTAGGGAGGCGCCGCCGTTGGAAACCAATTTCCAAGCTTGTGCGGAATTTTGGGAAGCTCTAAATTGGGATAAGCTGCACAAAGTGCAGATGTGAGAGCCGTCGGTAACTTTACAATTTATCGATTTTAAATGTTCGAATAATAGCCAAAAACATTGCAAGCCCACAATAATGCTTTGCAATTCCAGTCCATTAATTGCCAAATTCAAACACCTCTTCCAAGCGTTAGGACAAGCAATTTAGCGGACTGCACAAAATTGCTCAATTTCGGTAGAATCAACAGTACAGGTGGGAACAACATGTGAGCTGTTTCTACAGACTACGGTTGATATCACACTTCTCGTATGCAAGCCACCAGCCAGCAGTGAGCCGCATGGAACAACAGCGTTGGTTCCTGGTGGATGGTGTTTCGCAACGTGAGACAATGTGTGCGGTAGGATTTCGAACCGAAGCTAAGTCGTAATGGAAATCCCTTCGAAAATAGAAGCAAAAGCTTTATTTGTTTTAATAGCCACTGCTCGAGTGCTAAATTTAACGCTGGAGCTGTTCAAGCTGGTGTACGTATGGACAAACAATGGATTCCAGTGTTGGTTTTTGAAAATAATTCCATTGCGGATTTTTGCAGGTATCAATTGCAATGAAAGTGAACTGCCATACAGTAGCTGTAGTTTTTAAAAAAATATTATTTCGCAGCAACAGTGACAAACCTGCCTTTCCCATTTTCGTGTGTCTATTCCTAGCAGTTTTTCTACACCACAGCGATTACGGATTCGCATGAAATCAATCAGCGACATAACGACCCCATAGCAGCACTGACCCTAATCCTCCACAGAAGTCAAACTTATCTTATCTAGCAGAGAACTTTCAATTTGGCCTCGTTTAAAGACTCCTTGTAACCCATCATCAGGATTATGGTCAATTCCACTCAAACCATCAACGTTACCATCCGGTCAAATCTCCACAACCGATAAGTCAAGCCAAGCATCCCATCTGCTGCTGCAATGCGTTCCCTTCTTATCATCCATTAACTCGGCAATCACATCTCAGTCGTCAATGGTCCAGTCGTCACAAACGACAACGGGGGAGACCGGCATGTTTACAACGATTATTATTGTTTTCGGTATTGTATCGATAAATCCTACTAATGCTGTCGTTATTCTGCCAACTGTGCAGCTCGGTACATCACATCTTGAAGGGGGACGAAGCAGACAGGGTTCCTGTTTTTCTCTCCGGTTGGCCATTCGTCCTAATTGTTACTATCTGTGCTTCAGCCACCGACCGTACCAAAAAGCATTCCAGAGTTGTTACAAGGCTTAGCCGAACTGGTGACGACAGCAATGGTCGATGTGCCATCGTCAGCAATTCCTAAAAGTCTCGTTACAAGTTGATGGCCATCGATAGGAGGCGAATAATCGGCGAAAGCAGCCTGGCGTTGAATACGTGGCCCTGCTAGTGCGAATGATACTGTCGCCATCAGTCGCACTCTCGAGGAAAACAACACTCCAAATATATGCAATAGATAAAGTTCCATATTTGCCCGACTGTTTGGCTGTTTGGGTGGGTGGTGGTGGCCGTCAGTCTGATGCGCCTTGACTCGAATGTTTGCATATCGACTCAAGAGTAATGTAGGTGGAGAAATCCGTTGTCGCTTTCCGGTTAGCTCCTTTTTCATCCCGAGGATGTATTCACAGATTATATGGATGTGATGTAGGTATAGATATTTTATGTTTATTCTGAGGATGATATTTGCATTTATTACACAGCTTATGGTACGATAAGGAGCACTAAAACAACTTCGCTTTCCCACTGGTGCGATGGCACACATGTCAGCAGGGAAGCTGATTGCACAGTTAGAACACACAGCGAGTGGTGGTAAGCAGTAAGTAACAGTAGCAGCAGGGGTATCTTTATCAAGTAGGTCTGAATCTGTGTCATATATTGGTAGATCTCGATGGAGACAGGGACTAAACAATTGGACTCATCGAACTAAATGCCTGTGACTGGATAAAGCCTCTCGGTGTGTTGGATATTGGTTTTATTCGGAAAAACGTCGGCTTAGAGCGATTTATTTATCTATTTATTTAGGCTGAAGCAAATACTTTAGAAAGATTATGTCTTCCAGCCCCTCCCCCCTCGTTTGTAATGAACTCTAGTTTCTAAAAAATGCATGAATTATCAACACATTTTTTTCGCAATTCCTGATCATAATACCTGGTTTACAGTTGACATTTGAGTGATGCAACGGCCTACTTTTCCATACCAATGAAATCGGTGCTTTAATGAACATAATGCAACTCAAATAATTTGCATAAAATCCATTATAGCACTCATTTGAGTGCTATAATGAAAAACCAGCATTAGAACAGTAGCTACATGACCACATTTAGCTCAATTAGCTTGGGTGAGTGTTTTAATAGTGTATTCTTCGTGTGACATAATAAATGAAATAATTTAATGGGCATGACATAAAATTCTCCAAAGACAGGTTTATCTATCGCTTTATGGTCTGTCGAGCATACAATGTGGCACGATAACATGGAATATGTTTGTTTCCAGCAGCAGCATGATATTTTGGCAAAATTGATCATGTAAAGTGAATAAAATTGTACCATCTCTCCAATTTATCATATTAAAGCCCATTTTTCGTCATTGCAAAAAATAGCGTGTGCAACTCGTTGCAAAACCTGATTTTTTCAGCACTATTAATGTAATATATTATAATAATAACTAATATAATGGATTTGATCAACCAACTGGTCGCAGTGGAAAATGTACCCAACAAGGAAAAAAAGAGGATTTGATGGGCCTTAATGTCTAGTTTCAGAACACGATTGAAATTTTGCGATTGATTTTTCTTCATGAAAAAACGATTATAATATGCTTGAAAATGAAGCTATCAAACACCGCATCAAACCAACAATACGCTTTCCAAAGACCGTGAAGCGATGCTAAGACAGTTTTTAAAAATAATTTGAATTGTAAAAAGTGGAAGCCAAAAACATTTTTTTTCGGGACCACCCTATCTGATTTTAGTTATTTTGTAATAAAACTTTGTAATAATAGCCTTGCGAGGGAAGAACTAGGATTTTTTATCTTTATAAAGGTGATTTATAAACTTGGCATTCTCAAACACATTTATAAAGATAAAAAAAAAATTTGGCTTTCTCAGTCTGTATATTCAAGAACGATTTTATCCCCGACGTTTCTGCCGATTGGTTTTGGCCATTCTCAAGGGTCGTTCTCCACATCAGTTGCTCGGAGAGTTTTGCTATCATGCAGGTCGTTTAGTACCGTCGTATACGTTGCGTATATGTGCAGTGAATATTGCCTCACAATTTATTTTAATATCAATTGTTTAATGCAACTACAAGAAGCTCCAACTACCCAGTTAACCCGTTAACGCCCAGTGATCTATTTATAAATCAGAAGCGCTTAACGCCCAGTGATCTATTTATAGATCAGTTACATTATTTATATCTGTTGGCAAGTTTTAGCTCAAAAGCTATACATGTCTTCGTCAATATTGTTCTATGAACTAATATCATTCATATGGTGAACAATTTAAATCGGAACTGACTCACTAGGGGGCGTAGGCGTCCATAGAAAACTGAACTTTTTCATACAAAAATCAAGTAATGAGTAGTGAACGTTCAAACAGCATCACTCTATACCTCAAGAACCTGACTAGTTAGCTATATGGAGTCTTCAGCAAAGTTGTTCAGAGTACCTTGGCGGGTCAAGAACTGATCCAAATAATTCTGAATTATTGCATGAGGTGGCGCTAGTGAGCATCCAAACTTCTTCTACATGAAACATCAATCTGTATCTCAAGAACCTGACTACTTAGCTATATGCAGTCTTCAGCAAAGTTGTTCGGAGTATCTTGGCGGTTCAACAACTGATCCGAATAATTCTGAATTATTGCATGAGGTGGCGCTAGTAAGCATCCACACTTCTTCTACATGAAACATCAATCTGTATCTCAAGAACCTGATATGGAATCTTCAGCAAAGTTGCTTAGAGCATCTTGGCGGTTCAATAAATGATCGAAATAATTCTGAATTTTCGCATCAGGTGGCGCTAGTGAGCATCCAAACTCCTTCTGCATAAAACATCGATCTGTATCTCAAGAACCTGATAAGGAAGCTATATGGAGTCTTCAGCAAAGTTGCTTAGAGCATCTTGGCGGTTCAAGAAATGATCGAAATAATTCTGAATTTTTGCATGAGGTGGCGCTAGTGAGCATCCAAACTTCTTCTGCATAAAACATCAATCTGTATCTCAATAACCTGACTAGTTAGCTATATGGAGTCTTCATCAAAGTTGTTCAGAGTATCTTGGCGGTTCAACAACTGATCGAAATAATTCTGAATTTTTGCATGAGGTGGCGCTAGTGAGCATCCATACTTCTTCTACATAAAACATCAATATGCATCTCAAGAACCTGATAAGTTAGCTATATGGAGTTTTCAACAAAGTTGTTAGAGCATCTTGGCGGTTCAAGAAATGATCGAAATAATTCTGAATTTTTGCATTAGGTGGCGCTAGTGAGCATCCAAACTTCTTCTGCATAAAACATCAATCTGTATCTCAAGACCCTGACTAGTTAGCTATATGAAAACAACGTTGCATCCTTCTACTATGCTCGAATCAATATCCGATAATACTCCACTTAGGTCTTCACACGATGAGTAAATTTCAGGAGCACGAATATCTCCATCCAATACTAGTTCCTCATCGGCGGAACTTTCGTCGCTGGATTGTTCTGGTGCTGGTGGCAAAGCAACTATCTCCCGTTGAACCTTTTCAACGGTGATATGATCGATGGCAGCTTCAAATGTTTTGAACTTCATCTCATGCTATCAGAATCTTCATAATTTTAGTAATAAATATATACTGCTGATAATTATTATTATATAAAACCTACCAGTACACCGACCGGATTAAGAAAAATAATTAAATTATACTCCACTGCGCACTTCTAAAGATCCATCCACAAACAAATTCGTTGTGAAACACCGGAGGTTGCGAAAGACACATAAAAACCAGTTCGCAAATATGCGTACCAATTCTTATTGATCGATTTCGTAAACATGCTCAAGGAGGAATAGATGAAATCATTTTGTTGACGTTATGGAGGTACCGATTGAATTTGAATTTGGTATGATGTTCCTAGTTTGCAGTCATATGTTGTATTGGTTTCAAAGCAACCATATTGAGCAAGTCATGAACGCCATGGCCATAATAAAACCAAACAGTGCAGTACGGATCGTTATGTAGAGAAGACATCTTTTTCAAAGCTTCGAAACCACCACCAATGAAGTTTGTTTCGAGTGATCCGTGAGTGTGCGTGTGTTGAGCTGTTAGAACCTTTTTCAATAATGTGCGTCGCACAAAAAAAATGTGACGATGAATGAATTTGCTCCTATATGCAATGTGCAACCAAATGTTGTAGGGAAAAGTATGGGTGAAGACAAGATATAGCGAGAGAATGAGTGAGAGAGATAGAGGGAGTGTGAGACAGATTGAGTGAGAGACAGAAAGAGTGAAAGAGTGAGAAAGAGAAAGAATGAGAGAGAGGAATAGTGAGAGAGTGAGAGAGAAAGAATGAGAGAGTGAGAGAGAAAGAATGAGAGAGTGAGAGAGAAAGAGTGAGAAAGGGCGAGAGAGAGAAAGAGTGAGAGAAAAGCGAGAGAGTGAGAGAGAAAGAGTGAGAGAGAAGAGCGAGAGAGAGTGAGAGAGAAGAGCGAGAGAGTGATAGAGAAAGAGTGAGAGGGAGAGAGAGAAAGAGTGAGAGGGAGAGAGAGAAAGAGTGAGAGGGAGAGAGAGAAAGAGTGAGCGAGAGAGAGTAAAATTTCCAATTACTTGATTCGTTCTCGAGTCAGGCACAAAAATGTGGTTCATTTGCGTGGGAGCACCTGCCCCCCCCCCCTACCCAAATTGAGACCGTAGATTTTCAATTAAATTATTTTAAGTTTATTATTTTAATGAGTTGAGATGTTCCTGAAAAAATTAAGTGATTATCATGAAAGTGAGTTAATTCGGGCGTTAATGGGTTAAGGCTTTCATTCTGTATGTACCGAGAGTCGGCCGACAGCTTATCTCTTGAAAAAGGTTCAATACACGGGACCAAAACGTCAGCCTATGCCAAACTAGGCATGGCTATGGCTATGGGCTGGGGCCCTCCTTAGCCGTGCGGTAAGACGCGCGGCTACAAAGCAAGACCATGCTGAGGGTGGCTGGGTTCGATTCCTGGTGCCGGTCTAGGCAATTTTCGGATTAAGTGATATATCATGATATACGAATGCTAAAATGGTAACCTGGCTTAGAAACCTCGCAGTTAATAACTGTGGAAGTGCTTAATGAACACTAAGCTGCGAGGCGGCTCTGTCCCAGTGTGGGGATGTAATGCCAATAAGAAGAAGAAGAAGAAGAAGGCTATGGGCTGATGATGAAAGCCTGAAGACCCACCACCCGCCCCCCATCTGAACAAAGGCAAGCGATTTATAAATAAATATGGCAATAGGACTTTTGGCAATGGCAATAGGACTTATCCCCGAAAGGTTGGGAACTAAATTTCGAAATATAATCCTGCGTCCTCCAGGAAGACAGATGAGTGCTGCGATCGCAGCTTCGTCGTCAGCAAGTGCGTCTCTAATACTGACCGGGATTCTGTATAACTACCTGGGATGGCCGTATTTGGGACAACGGCAAACGAAGTATTGACTACGTTACAGATATCGCAATGGAACCGAAATTGTGGGAGACTCTGGTGTGTGCGGTCCAGAGCCTGGAAATAATGATTTGCTCGTTTTTGGGAAGCCGGGTCCTCCAAGAACCTGCAGAGTCCAGTTCTCCGCGTCGGCCAGCGGGACGGAGTTGGTGGTGTTCCCTCTGACGCCACAAGGATCCAAGTAAACGTGGTAACGGGTGTCATGCCGGATCCACTGGTGCTTGGGATGCTCACTCTGAGAGCACTTGCAGAGTCAGTGAAAACAACGATCAGCATATCGGCACACAAAAACGGCAGCGGCTTCGGTTGAAAAGACACTGCACTGGCATAGTTTTCGGTTTTCGTTAGGTTGGGTCCGGAAACTCCACAACCGATACCTCGGCTTATTTGTTTATTTATTTATTTATTTATTTATTTTTTTTTTTTTTTTTATTTCTTTATTTATTTATCTATTTATTTATTTTTTTATTTTTTTATTTATTTATTTATTTATTTATTCATTTATTTATTTATTTATTTATTTATTTATTTATTTATTTATTTATTTATTTATTTATTTATTTATTTATTTATTTATTTATTTATTTATTTATTTATTTATTTATTTATTTATTTATTTATTTATTTATTTATTTATTTATTTATTTATTTATTTATTTATTTATTTATTTATTTATTTATTTATTTATTTATTTATTTATTTATTTATTTATTTATTTATTTATTTATTTATTTATTTATTTATTTATTTATTTATTTATTTATTTATTTATTTATTTATTTATTTATTTATTTATTTATTTATTTATTTATTTATTTATTTATTTATTTATTTATTTATTTATTTATTTATTTATTTATTTATTTATTTATTTATTTATTTATTTATTTATTTATTTATTTATTTATTTATTTATTTATTTATTTATTTATTTATTTATTTATTTATTTTTTTATTTATTTATTTGTTTATCTATTTATTTATTTATTTAGTATTGATCCATCTGACTACATTGTCTTAATGAATAAAAACAGCAAAACTTGTTTTTAAAGCGAGTGGTTGTTTGTTGTTTGATCGAAATCGTAGAGATCTTCAGCTACCGTGAGTGTCCGGATCATCGACGATAGCGGCTCATTGTAGCCGAATGCTGTTCGATGGAATCGGTCCTGTAGCAATGATCGTTGCCGGACAGGACGTTGAATTGCGCGGAAGTTCAGTATCGCAAGCAACTTCCAGGAATAATCTCCTTAGCTCTTCCGTGTTGTCTCCTCTTTTGAATCGGGTGGCGATGGTGTGGTCGATACTGGCGGGAGGCATTAGCCAGCTTCTTGCTCCATGCCAGTGCGCCACTACTGAGCGGATACCGGTGCCGGCCAAGTTCCTTAGGATCCGGTCAGCCTCATCGGGGAGATGGATCCTGTGCTCACCTGAGATCACAGTGGCAAAGGAAGCGGCCTTACAACAAATGGCTGCGAGGACCCTGTGTTAGAATGGGGTGTTACAGGCGTCGACGCATGCAGCTTCTGCTAGAGTAGAAGGGAGGAGTCCAAAGACGGAGGATAAAACGTTAGTTAAGTTGCTCCGTGCGGAGCAGGTTAGCTCCAGGCCATACAGTAGGCAACGGTCTATCGTCGCGTGGCCCACTCTTAATCTAGTGTGTCTGTTATTTGTGCGGTGTATTTTGGCCAAGGTCTTCAATCTTCATCAAGCTACTCCGGGTCTTGCAGGCCAACTTGACGGCCAAAAATATGGTAGAAAGGTGAGCCGCCTATCAATATCCACTCCGAGAGCCCGGTCAATTTTTCGGTTTGGAATGGGACCACGACCGAGCTTGGGGGATGGGCCGACGAGTTGGTAGCGGCCATAGTAGACGTGGTCCCGAATGCACTATCCGGCGTTCATGACGAATCCGATAGAGCAGTGATCCCCAAAGTGCGGTCCTCCAAGCCTCTCCTCCTCCTGTTCCTGCCGCCAGCGAAGGATTTCAGAGCATACACTACATGTGGCGAAAAAAGCTTTTCATTGTGCCCATTTTTTTTTGTTGCATTTGGAGATTTTATCGAGTTTGCGCCATTATGTTGTTGAAGCGCCATATGTAAAGCATGAATCGTGTTATCATCATGATTAATGAAATGATGCTTTAATTCTTAAAAATAAGTACGGGTTCGGCGGAACTCAACAGAAAAATTGCTGGAAATTTATCTCCAGAAAACACGTTGACTATCAACGTACTTTAAGCTAGGTAAAATATTGAACGAAATCAAGATTTTAAGAAGGTTTCACAAAATTCTTTGAAACATGCTGTCGTCATTTATGTGACAAGGACAACAATCCTTAAAAATAAATGCATAATGTCATATAGTCGGAGTTCTGCTAATACGCACCAAGAGGCTTTAAGACTGTCCTTGTGATACTATGCTCGTAAAAAGAACACAAAACAATATTCGTATCTATGTTTGCACTTATTTGATAAAAATATCTTCGATTACTAATAAGAGTATAGTTCAATGCGTTTTGTAAACAATTACAATCGCAACACGTTGTTTTGTGCGCAAAATTGGGTGATTTTTCATTTATTGGCACTTAGTGCGGATTGGCAGAACACTGACCATATGATCATTTGGAAAAATAGCATAGAATACTTTCTGCCAATTGAACCGAAAAGATGGAGAGGAGATGCAAAAGAATTGTCAGCTGCGGCGATAAGACCTGCAGAACTAAATGTCTAGGATGTTAAACAAAAATATTTATTTATATGTCAAAATTTTATTTTTGATATGAATCATCATTTTGTAAGAAGCTTTAAAAATTCTATTTGAAATAAAAAACAAATATTGCAAATATACTGCGGCTTGCTTCAATAGTTCAAAATTGCAATGTGGCCTTTGATAGTAAGCATGCTGGGGACCACTGCGATAGAGGAAGATCAGTGGTAAATGACATTGACCGCCGCCTGTGCCCATACGACGTACTCTGGTTCGTCCTAGAATTCCTCCTACAACGACCAAGAGATTGTCGTTGGCATACATGAAAAGATAGACGTTCGCTGGTAGAATACCGAAGACTCCGTTCAATGTAATCGAAAATAGAGTGACCGCAAGAAACGACCCTTGGAGACGCCACTTTCCTTGGAGAATTTTCCGGATACAGTGCCGCCAACTAGAACCGTAGAGGTCCGTCCGGTGAAAAAGTTTTTGATAATGGCAAGCATGTTGCCGGTGAACCTCCTTTCCTGGAGTTTGTTGAGGACCAGGGGTGTCCAGGTCCTCCTAAAAGCTTAGGCGATGTCTAAAGAGACCAAGCCAACATACTTGACTTCGTTGCATGCACTCTGAAGCATGCAGCGCAGGTTGGCGAAGTAGCTACTAGTGCCATATCCTGGGCGGAAAGCGTGCTGTTGGGAGCTAAACCTACCATCTGCTTCCAACTTCTCATGGAGTCGGCGCGGGCGGTTTACCATTCTTTCCATGGTTCCATGCAGGTACTTGGCTTGTAATAGGCCTGTTTTCTTCCACTCGTTGGAGAACGAGCCGTTTTAACATGGGATACCCCAACTTATCGCATGGTCCGGGTGAGTTCCCGTTGAACTTAGCAAGTGCGTGGGCTAACTTACCTGCTGAGAAAATCAAGTTCAACAGGCAGTTGGGGGTCCATGGGGATAAAGGTGGTATTCAGAGTCAGGCCACGGGTGGGGTGGAAATGAAATTCGGCCGGCTACTGTAAAGTGGCCACCAGGAAGGCAAAGTACTTTCCGAGAGTATTGGCAAGCTGTGTGGGTTCAGGTGGATAGGGATCGCCCTCGATTTACCGCTTATCGCATCTATCCGCTTCCACAGTTCGGCAGTTATTTGGGAAGGGTTGATACTGTCAACGAAGTCTTCCCACTGCTTGGACTTAGCCTCCCTGATGACGATTTTGCATTGCCGGTGCTTCCTCAATGCACGTAAAGCTTTGCGTCTGGCTTTAACAGCGCGCCGAGTTTCCTCGAACCACCATTTGAGTGCACGACGGCCGGGATGACTGCTGAACTGGGAGATCGCTCGTGAGGATCATATCGACGTGGCGCGCTTGTACTCCACACAGTCCCCTCCACCACATTTCCAACAGCGTCTCTTGATGTTCACAGGAGGGTTGGTGAAATTCTGCACCGGGTAGTGATTGCAACAGTACAGATCAGTGCCGGCTTTCCAGGAGAAGTGAGGCAAAATGGACCTACTTACCGCAGAAAAATCAATGGCCGTTGCAGAGCGCCCGTTGAAGAAGGTGGGCGAACCATAATTTTCATGACGAGGTCATCTTCCTGGAACGCTTCGGTTAGAACGCACACTGGTTCAGAAGCCCCCAAAACGTGCGTTATTTAGTTTTCGACCTGAAAACTACATTTTAGAGTCATGATGTCTTTAGAAGAGTTGAAGGATATTTCTCGGGCTTTCTTTTGATAAGAAAATATCAATGATTTATCCACCTTGAAGGGCGGTATGAAATTAAAAATTTACGCAGATGTACAAAAGCAGTGGTTGTCCTCTGCAATGTTATAAAAAATGTGAATTGGAACATCTTTTCAGAAGATACAATATTGGACAAACGGTTTTGTAACGAATTAGAGCACGTTTTGTATGAATTGTATGAAATCATCAAGACGAAACTGCCACATTTAAGACGAATGGCTGTCATTTGTCGAGATTTTACCCATGCAATAAATAACTAATCATGTTAGCCACTTTTTAATTGTTTATGTAACAGTTGTACTGAAAAACGTACATTAGGGACTATTTTAAGTTGATTCAGAACAATAGTGGAACACGACGGAACAAAACAAAACATTGTGCATTCGGTAGCTTAAAAGCGAATCTTTCAGATGGTGGCTGTTTGGCTTGCCGCCTCTTGCCGCTTTTCATGGTGTATTGATGTGAAAAATGACTATTTTTTCTAAAGATTCCTTAATAACTAATAATGTTTTTTGTCATTATGCACAACTTTCTAGAATAAACCATAGTGCTAAATCATTTTCAAAAAAGTTATGCTCAAACTATGATTTTTGGGGGTCACTCATACAAAACGTACTCTAATTCGTTACAAAATCGTTTGTCCAATATTGTGTCTTCAGAAAAGATGTTCCACTTCACATTCTTTATAACATTGCAGAGGACAACCACTGCTTTTGTACATCTGCGTAAATTTTTAATTTCATACCGCCCTTCAAGGTGGATAAATCATTGATATTTTCTTATCAAAAGAAATCCCACGAAATATCTTTCTACTCTTCTGAAGACATCATGACTCTAAAATGTAGTTTTCAGGTCGAAAACTAAAAAACACACGTTTAGGGGGCTTCTGAACCAGTGTGGAACGGTGCCTCGAGGGTCGTACATTAACCCTTCCCACATAGGATGGTGTGCGTTCATAACTCAAAGGAGAAGCAGGGGAGAGTAGCGTTATTTATCAGGTTGCTTACCTTAGCTTTAACGGTGGGGAAGGCGCCCCAAGGGATATAAATGTTTATAATGGTGATCGGTATACTTCCGTGCAGCCGGACACCAATATCGAGGACATCGAAGGGAATATCCAGCAGAACCCGAAGGCTACGGATTCCCTAAAATTGTTCTCAGCCTTGCTGGTCCAACGGTATTTGCCTCCGAGGGTTCGATCCATGAAAGTGTTGGATACGCGGTTATCCTCTTGAAGAGCGATGGTCCATGGTAAGCTATAGTGCACCAGCAGCTCGAGGTTTGGAGGATTGTTCCAAAACCCGTTGATGTTCCATTGGAGACGACACTTGACATCCAGCGAGAGGCCAGGGTTGGGAAACAGGATGGTAAAAGACTTGGGGGGCATCTTACCGTACCTGATGCTGGTATCCTGGAGAGGCTGGAGCCAGAGGAATAAGGAGATCTGGCTGGCCCGAAGCTTGATGTGTGACGACGAGGAAAAACTGGATCTACTAGGCGTTACACTATGTAGCCGGGAGGGGCCTGCTCTGCTCGTACCGCCGGATGTGGAATAGAAACGGTGAGTGAGGGACTTATTGCCCGGGGAGCCCAAAACGCTGAAACAGTTGGGACTTATGGCCCGGTAGTGATTCCCAGGTTGCCTGGAACGTGGCCTTGGTGAGAGGGGGAGATTCGTTCTGTCTAGAAGATTCCTGCTTTGCGTTTGATTTTTACCTTGCAGCTTGCATCCCATGTCGTTCGTAGAAGGATAAAATCGCGACCCGAGAAAGCCGACTGGTTTTCACTCACTTCCCGCGAGGTCCACCGGAGAAATAATGCGTCCCTGTTCCGTCTATCCAATGGTGCCCCAGTTCCGGTGTGGGAATGACGTCCGTACTGGGGGGCCGCGATTACCAAAGGATCTGGACAGGTTCTTCTTATCTTCTTCGACCACCTCGGCTGAGGATGCCGAGCTCAGTCCGGTCGTTCCGGTTGAGTCTTGGCGTTTGGTCTACCGGCGCCCCAACGACCCAGGGTTGGACGTCGGCTCGTTGGTGTTGGTGGTGTTTGGGCTTTGTAGCACGTTGGAGGCTAATGCGTTAGAGATGAAAGTCACAATTAGTTGAAACTTAGCCGCTGGGTTTTCGAGATGTTCATTGGCTCGTCAGTGGAATCTGGCGATGTGCTGGCGATACTCCTCTTCCCGGCAATACTGAAGCCAGAAGATTGAGGGGATATCCGCACTTTTACGACACTGGTGAGGGTCGAGTTGGCAGTATGTTCTGAAATCGCCGATCGTTTCGGCGTAACCTGGACTGAATTCATTCTCTCTTTGATGGGGAGACAGGGTCGGGCATGGGTCAAGATCTGAGGGATTGGTTCGATGGTGGTGAAGGAGTTGCTATGGGTGAGGCTAGGGCCTTCCGGTTATCTGCTTTTTCGCCAATTTCATATCAATTTGTCCATTTCGAAACATATGCGATGCATATGCACAGTCAAGATATTTAACAAAAAAGCCAAAAATATTGTTGTTTTGTAGCAGAATCCAGTTGATTCTACCTAATTTTTTTCTCCGTGAAGAAGCATTCTTCTTCTTCTTCTTCTTCTTCTTCTTATTGGCATTGCATCCCCACACTGGGACAGAGCCGCCTCGCAGCTTAGTGTTCATTAAGCACTTCCACAGTTATTAACTGCGAGGTTTCACAGCTTACCTTTTCTGCATTCGTATATCATGAGGCTAGCACGATGATACTTTTATGCCCAGGGAAGTCGAGACAATTTCCAATCCGAAAATTGCCTAGACCGGCACCGGGAATCGAACCCAGCCACCCTCAGCATGGTCTTGCTTTGTAGCCGCGCGTTTGACCGCACAGCTAAAGAGGGCCGTGAAGAAGCATTATTTGTGTCAATAAATAATGCCCACAATATCAAATTCGAAGGAAATTGAACTAAAAGTTCAACCGGTCTTAAAATAAGTATATTCTTAAAATATGAAATGTATTGCTACTGGCATTGTAAAAGTTCATACCGTTTTAAGTATTTTGCCTTCAGAATGCCACAAAATTTAAAAAATCCTACAAAAAAGGTAGCATTTCCGTTTTTTTCCACTGTCTCGTGCTTAGATTGAGTGAAATCAAGTTGAAACAAACAAAACAATTAAAACCGACTGGAGCTGAATTCAGAAATCCTGTAAGCTATGCGAATGTTAAAAACTACTACGCAATTCCAACTCAACTTGTTGCGGGTTCTAAGCTTTTCATTAAATGGTAGATTGAATCAATTTTCAACAAAACCTTCCACCCAACTCTCCGAACATCAACTAATGGGTATCATTTTCAGCCTCCGCAATCTAGCAACCAGCATCGTCTAGGTTTGCAAACCACCCCAACTGTGATGGTTAGTTCCACTACAATGTTGTTTCAGGGGTTTCCTGCTGCTGAAATCCGACAAATCGACATATCAACATCGTAAAGATTGATCTATGATTATGCTTTTGTTTTGCATTTCTCTCCTTGACAGTTCAGGCCGAGCCGGGCCGACGATATGGTGCGTGTGATATCTACCACTTGTCTTTCTCGGTCGATTTGGAGTCTTCGTTTGGGAATGGAAATGGGATGATTTAATTATTCTGTTTGTGCTTGTTCGACATAGATTCGATTGGTCTTCGGCAATTGGGGCGGAAGGGATACGGGAGCGAAATATCAAACCACAAACATCGAATCGTTGCTCTTGGAAATTTAGGCACTAGATCGAGCTTCAACTAAAATCAAATACAATGCCTTCTCAGTTTTAACACCAAAGAGAGTTGAAACGAAAATTGAGTAAAAAGTTTGAATTTTGAACAAATATTTTTTATTTAACTAACGATTGTTTTCTTTTATAATTACAATGTAAAGAATAAAAATCAGTGGTAATCCAATTACAATAAAGAAAACCAAAACAAAAGGCAAATTTGTAGAAAACCATCGCGTTAAAAGTCCACCATTTTGAAATTCAATCACTGGAATAAGTTTTTGGAAAATGATCAAATGACAATGAAAAGTTCAATATTTGGTTTAAATGTAAAAGTGCAAAACATAAATCTTGTTTAAAAAAAATCGCTCAAATCAATTCCTTTTCCTTGGTCTCATATAAGTAGTTAACAAAAGGATGGCACTGTCTCGGTTACTCGGTAAACCAGCGAAACTACAATCGAATCGCGTTTCCTCTCGATAAACGTATCGTTCACTTTTGGCTATGGTTTCGATGGAAATCCTGCCCGAACGGATGGGAGGGGTTCTGGCGGAGACAGAAATATGATTTGTTTATTTGTTTATCCGATATCGCATTGATTTATTGCTGCACATATCGGTAATCGGTCGTAAAATAGAGCGAGGAGAGAAAGCACTGCGCTTTCCACAGAAACACTCCATTCCGGAGATTCTTCGGAGCCGGCTGCTGCCCGGGACGGATTCCTTTAGACAAACACCCCCGCACATATCCGTCCGTTCGCGTAGATATGGAGGGCATTCCATGCAGGCAGGGAAACCCGTCAAGCAGCACAATTTATCTTCATTAATCCTCGTTTAATGGTTGCTTCCAATTTGTTGACTAGATTCGAGTATGGCCATTGCTCAATACTGCTAGGGGTGGATTAGACAGACACGGTGTCCCGTAGAGGAAGTTCACTCGATAGAGCCTCCCCATTAATGGGCTATTAATTTTGCCCTATGATACGGATTATGGTCGAGCTGATATTGACAGCAGTAAAATTTTTTGTTGCTTGTCCATACAACAATGGACTCGGCATCCGAAAAATGCAGTAAATCTTCGGCTGTCGGCTCGGTGATGACCGCTGGCTCCGGCGATGGCTGCACACGGAACCGGGATGTGATTCATTGCGTTCCGGTTATTATGGTTGGATAGGTTTAGTGGTTTTTCGGGATTTCACTGATAATTACATTGGTTGATATTCGACATCAACGGTGTGGAATAAAAAATAATTGGACGATAATTTGCGATCATTAAAGCGGCGGGGATGATTGGCTGTTGTGGATATAGCGCTGGAAAGCTCAGCACAATTCATAGAAATAAAATAACTTTTTTTGTTGTGATTTTGCCTTTAAGCTGATTTGACTCATCAATTTTTTTTGTACCGTCATTCAGTTGTACCAAATATTAGATTCGTGTATTTGTTGTACAGCACTTACGATTTTTTTCCATGTGCATCATTCGAATAAACTCCACATAAGTCTGTTGGTGTGTAGTTGTGTATATGCAATTTATTTTCTCGCAAACACCTTTCGTTTGGAACCCATTTTTGTAGTGGCATATTTAATCACATTGACATTTTTCCTTTTTTTTTTCTCACATCTGAACAGATTACACTGAATCAAGAATTTGACGCCTCAATACACTGTTCGAGGCCATCTGTAGGTCCCGTAACACTGTAGATCACTTTCACGTTGTGTGTCACGGTGTAAGATCTACCAAACAGAACCCTAGCTTATCCATTTTTCGAGCTAAGGCAATAAGTTGTGGAAATTAAGAATTCATCGTGTTTAGTCCTCGCTACCAACAGCAGTGTTTGAAGTATAAGAACATCAACTTTATCCTGAAGATAGTTGAAAGACTCGAATTTCCACCGTTTTAGGCTAAACTGTATAAAGCGGAAGCAACTTTCCAGCAATTAGTTGAAAAAACTGGGTACCAGTCCTAGGCTGAACTGATCGTATGAAAATAGAGTTAGGGGTTTTAATGCGTACTAACTCTTCGAGAACTGTTAACAATGGTAGTGAGAAGAACACACGGAAATTCTTGTTACTGAACAGATTCTTTAGCTAGAAATGATTTTGTAGATAAAACTAAATCCCGAGTTTGTAGCATTACTGGTGATATTTTAGAAGCAAGACAAGGATGTGGCTAGGGCTCCGGTGCATAGCCAAAGTATTACTGTTCTGTTTTCTCAAGAAAGGATTGATTTCCTATTGATAAGGGGCGTGCCTTCAATGGGATTGTTCTCTGTGAAGGGTTTAAATAGCGGGACCTTGTCATTATGCTCTTGAGATAACAAAACAAGAACTGTAACGAAACCGATACTGCAATGTTTCTCAATATTAATGGAGAAGTTCGACATGCACTTATACACTAAGGATACGTGTAACGCTACAATAAATCTAATAACTGGTCGTAGTGGCACTTCCGAACACGAAAAAAACTGCCATGAACAAAAATCCAATGTTGACGAATTCCTCAACCACCTTGACAGTATCCCCATCTATCGTAACACTGCTTTTCAGGCCGTACCTGTCACGCTCGAATGCGCCCACTAGAATGAACTATGCCTTCGGCACATTTACCACCAGTCCCCCATTTATTGTTTCACGTTTTAGGCGAGTGTACAGTTCCCAAGTAGCACACTTGTCACATATCAGTCACTGTGACTCATATGCGACCAAATCCAGTCGCATTGGCGTTTCTGCAACCAAATTGATCTGAACTGTGCTACTAGGGTTCTTCCTGCTTTCTATGTAGGAAATGTCCAATATCTTTCGCGAAACAACCAAAATGACTGGATTAGTTGAAAGTCGTACCCCACTTTCCGCACGACACCTTCCAACGCAATGTCAAACAACAAGAACGGAAGTCCATTACCTTGTCGTAGTCTCCGGTGGGATTCGAACAAACTTGAGTGTTCATCCGGAATCTACACACAGATTTGCACACTATCCACCCTTGCCTTCATCAGTCTTGGCTTCCATGGAAAGCTGTCCATAGTTTTCCATAGTTCTACTCGGTCTATACTGCCTTTGAAATCGAAAAACAGGTGGTTCATTGACATGATATTCACAGAACTGTTGAAGGATTTGCCGTACAGTAAAGATCTAGTCCGCTGTAGAGCGTCCGTCATCGAAGCCGGCTTGATTAGTTCCCTCGAATGCATACATGATTCGTGACAGGCGCTGGAAGATTATCTAGGATATCACTTTGTAGGCAACATTTAGGATGGAGATCACTGCAGCTTGTCGCCTTTCTTGAAGATGGAGCATATGTTCCCTTCCTTCCACTCCTTCGGTAGCTGTTCTGTTTCCCAGATTTCGACTATCAGTCAGTGCAGACAAGTGGCCAGTTTTTACGGGCTCATCTTGATGAGTTCAGCTTCGATAACATCATACGTACCGGCTATAGGAAATTACATGGACA
This sequence comes from Armigeres subalbatus, assembly GCF_024139115.2. Taxonomy (NCBI): domain Eukaryota; kingdom Metazoa; phylum Arthropoda; class Insecta; order Diptera; family Culicidae; genus Armigeres; species Armigeres subalbatus. The sequence goes on along the minus strand of NC_085140.1, from coordinate 327,607,577 downwards.
TTAGACATACTGAGTTGCTTTTAGTTTATTACCAGGTATAGTAACAACTGATCAGAACCCCAGAACATTTTTTAGAACCAAGAACATCTGCGATGAACTAATTTGCATTGCATATCATATGCAAGGGTTCTAAATACTTCCATGCGCATGCGAGTTGCTTTTGGTTTGATATCAGGCTTCCTCTTCTGCTTCAATGGTACTATATTCTAATCGAAATTTAGCTTGCTTTCCAATTGCTTTTAGGATTTCCACATTAATTAATTGAAAGCTTTCCTATGCCCGCCAATTGCCGCCCAAGATGACTTTAGATTAGCAATTCTACGCATTTGTTCGCAAGGGTAACTGGAGACCAGACATTAAAGGTAAATCATACGCACTGCCTCATCGGACTATAGCTATATAATAAAGTATAAAATGATAACGAGATGAGATGGGTAAGATAGACGTGAAAGAATCGTGAGAAGATGCTCGAAAACCAGCTGTCTGCATTTGTAGTTTTCATGATTTCACTGCCTCGTTATTTAACACATTAACCAGAAACAGGTGTTTCCCAACATGTAGTTTGCTTCAGGTTTTCCTCAATACAAACTACCATACAAGTGCTTTTTGTATCTCTATCAAAGAGACTTTTTAGCCCGAGACTGGCTAGTTTTTTACAAATGCTGGCTTACTCATACAATTAGAGAAAATATGGTCAATATGCGCCCCTTAAGCAATTCAATTTTCATCCAAAAAGAACGATGCTGGGCCATATGCGCCACCCAAAAATGATAAACAAAATATTCCAATATTTTTTACCAACAATTTTTAAACTCTATTTGATTGGTTTAATCACCGTTATTCAATATGGGGATGATTTATTGATATTTTTCGGTGGGTACTTCTCACTGTATAAAATGAGAAGCGCGAAGTGAGTAGTGAGACGTCTCACTACCTACTTCGCACTACTCATTTTTCACAGTGAAAAGTGAGAAATTAGGAGTGAGAAGTGAGACGTTTCACTCCTAATACGTCTCACTCATTCACTTATCACAGCTATAATGAAAAGGGGATCAAATCTCCCCAAATCCTAAGACAGCATGCGCGGTTGAATTCCATAACAAAAATTGTAAACGGATACGCACTGCAATTCTGAAAATCTACGCATTTTGAAGGAAAAATATTTAATAAATCAGGGAACAACTTTCTACTTTTATCAAAGCAATTTCGTGGAGAGGGATCAATTCCCCCGAATATTTTAATATTCAATTTTTGACAGCTCTTCAAAAAATCGATTATGCATTAATAACAACAATTTACAGACTGACAAGCATCAGAAAAGCAAAATTATATATTTCTTAAAGAGTATATGCGACAATCCAGTACGTTTCCCATATTTATTTCGCTGTGATACAACGGAAATGAGAAAAGGGGATCAACCCGAGAAGCACAAATCATACATAAATGGTCATAGCAACTTGATTGTGACTGAATCTGGTTATCTATAAGTTGCAATAACCAATGTTGAACATTTGTGCTGCTAGGGAAGTCTCTCCGGTCTCCCCTATGGAGTTATTGTAGGTATTTAATACATCGATTGATATATTAATTAAAATGATATAATATACTTTGTTTTACAATGTGTATGTAATTATACATATATACTAGTCTACATCAGTTGACGAAATAAAAAATTAATATAGTGTAATATGGGTCTCCAGTTACCCAGTCGAGTCAAACTAGTATATGATACCACATAAGATGCAAAAGTGAAGGCGATATACGTACAAGTTGTATGAAGAAGTACGTATATCATCTCCACTTTAGCATCTTATACGACATCATTTACGATTTTGTGTTGCATGGGTAGCCTTTCGAGCAAAGGCGTAGGATTGCCAATCCGGAGATAGCTAGTTCTATTCTCGGTCCGGTTTAGGATGTTTTCGGATGGGAAGGCCGGCTGTATCATTGATCATTCAAAGATAAAAAAAAATTTCAAGCTGCCAAACTCCACATTTCATTCCCCGAAATCCCATTGAGTTCTCCAAGGCCAGAATCACCAACACTAATATAACTGTGTAGAATGTATAAAATAAAAATGGGTGGTAAGCTAGTTGCAGCAAAAACTGTTTAGAATGTATAAAATAAAAGTGGGTGGTAAGCTAGTTGCAGCAAAATCCCAAACACTACGATATAAGTACAGCGGAATCACGCACACTTTTATTCATTTGGAGAACTCAACAGTGAAAAAAAATCTGTCATCACAAAAAAACACACTATCTTAAGCGCAAAGCCTACTTTGATCTCCATAAAAGGAATAAGCCGTGTTTTCCATCCTTTAATGCATTGTGTAAAATATAGAAAGATACCAAAATGCCATTATTGTCAGTAGAGTAAATCCAAATTAGTTCCATATCTTGATATCTCTTCCTATTTCGATGATTCTCTTGGTCCCTTCAATCCACGTATATTTTTGCTTTCTGTATCTCAATATAACCCCCTATCATGGTATATCTCCATCTCGATGAGTTCTGATCACATTTCGGTCAGAATTCATTCTCCCTACGAAAATGACAGACGCCTTCTTCCTCCATAAGTGTTCACGGTATTAGTATACGACCCCAATATTCAATTTTCTAGGCACCTGAACAATAACAAACACATGAACAACAAGAAATGACATTTGTTTTGTATTAGTTGTTCATAGAAATGAGCTTTTGTGGATCTAGTACCCATTTCAATGTTTCTTCTTGTCCCTTCGATATCGAAATGTATAGAGTGACTGTATTTTGATTTATTTCTTATACTCATTAAACATGTTCCTAAAAACGCTAAATAATTCAAAAAAAAATCAGGTAGTAATTAATTCATGGTACACATTTTAGATGAGCGCCACACTGAGAAAATGTAAATCGTGTAAAAACAAAATCCTGTGTATTAATAGGAATCTATGCCTGTTTTTTAATTTCTAGCACATATGAACTTTTGGCATTACATCCCCTCATTAGGACAGAGCCGCTTCGCAGCTTAGTGTTCATTAAGCACTTCCACAGTTATTAACTGTGAGGTTTCTAAGCCAAGTTACCATTTTTGCATTCATATATCATGACCATATCCAAGACCATAAGCAATAAGGATTACTTATCGTTCAATTTCTTTCTCTCTCATAAAAATATGATCGTGATCTTCTGCAGCCAAAAAATCAATTCAAACACAATATGGCATGACGTAGTCAAAACACAATATGGCTCGGAAACTCAGAAAAACACAACCTTGGAAGATGGCTGCCTACGTCCAAATTAGTAGTGCTGCGGCAGTACTCTACTGACAATAACGGCCTCCTACCATTTAGTCGAATGACATCTGGTGGAAAGGACATTACGTCGAATGAACATTTGCTCGAACAGACATCTAGTCGAAAATGATGTTCAGTCCACTAGAGACGTATGACATTCGAAGTGTACCGTCGATTTTCTTCTTATTTAAATAATGGTCTCATATTTCATGATTTTTTGTAGTACGCAATAATTTTGCTCTGAACGCTGTAATTTAAATCGCGGATTTGTATTCATGATAGGCCTCGAGTAGTGCAAATGTGTTGTGATTATTGTGATAATTTTGATTGGATTTCGAGATGAAAATTTCCGTGCTGAAAATGTGATGAGATGACGAACAAAATTATAACATGCAGCACCATCGCCGCCTCCCGGAGATCAGCGAGAAAACAGTACCAGCTACACAACGATCGAATGGCGAAGAAGGATTAAAAGTCAAGTAGGTTAAGAAATGGATTAATTTGGTGAGATCATTACAAATTATTTTCATTATAAATCGAACTTATGAAACTAAATACGCACTTAAAATGCAGAAGTTTGTTTATGGATCCATTATCCAATTGATAATGGTAACATAAACAGGCGGGGCTTATTAAAAGCGAAAATGATCTCGGGCTCGAACTGGTAATGAAATACCAGGCAGTCTGTAGTAGAGCTAGCACTTTCTAACTCCCGGACAAAATTTGGCTGTAAAATATGTAAAACTAACAGCTTTATTCCATAACATCACTGCCAGCCAATGGGGATTAGTTTATACACACACACCACACACTAGAGACGTATAACATTTGATCAAAAGACGTTTGGTCTAAAGGACACTATTTCGAACGACAATTGTTCGAATGGAAATATGGTCCGAAACAGTGTATTTCTGGGTTCCCTCTTCCCATTTCCCAGTCCTTTCTGATTCCTTCCGTTTCCTGCATTGCTCAAATTATCATGCGGCTGTCTTTTACTATTTCTACTAATTATTCATTTGACAGTTGACGTTGGATCCATCACTGCTACCTAGTATTATCTAGCTCTGCTTTTTTACCTGTGTGTTTGCTGTTGCTGCTGCTATTGATAATGATTGGACGCATTCAGATATTTTCTGTACTTCCCTGTCCCATATATCATTGTAATACATTGGACACAGTAGCTCAAATATTCCCTCGCGCTCAAAATTTGAGATTCTTTTTATAGTTATCACTTATAGATTACATTATGTGACTGTTGAGGTTTAATTTTGAATCTTGTTGATCTCGAGAAGATGCTTCGTTAGTATGACTACCATTTGAAGAATCGACTATTGTTGTCAGGGTCAGATTTTGGGAGGGGGAAGCCCGTGGGGGGCATGGCCTGGTCCCCCACAAAACCTTATGTACCAAAACCAACCTTTTTTGTACAATTTAGTACAAAATCTACAGGAGATATGTATTGTTTTTCATTTGCTAATTTTTATTCGAGTTGTATTGTGAATGACCGTATGGCTCTTTGCGGTTCAGCCATCAGCATTTACATTTTCTAGAAAAATATCCCTATGAAATCAAAAAAGAAACACTATTGCCAATTGTCTGGAAGAGAGCTCTAGCTCAAACTTGCATTTCCCACCTGACCACGTTTGCCAAGCTCCTGTCCTGGTTCAAATTTTCCATTATTGTTTTCTCGTCGAACTTGAGCAGATTACTCAAATCCCGATGATCGTTATTTCAAGTCAGTTTCAGAGCATAAACAGCTTGATCTTCTGTGGAGCCTATCTGAATCAGAGTCCATTATTCAGAGTTGCGCAAAGAGGATCTTCTTACACTTCTTCTGAATAATCTTCTTGTTATTGTGTTTGCAACTTTCATTTTTGTTCAAACCTAAAAGTGACTTCACGGGAGTGTTCACTGCTAAAGCTTTTTAATTCGATAAACAAGTCACCCACAGAGTGCAAACACGTGAGTTTCTTGTTGCTACTTTATTGGGGTGGTGCATTGAAGTTTTTGAAGCTGTTTCTAGAACAAATCCAATACATTTCAATTCATGCGTTTTTATTCGCCATAAAAATCATTAGGCGATAACAATACTTCCGCCTTACCAACAAGCATTTGTTTACTTTGCTCGATAGGTAGACGGTTTGACAGTTCAATAGGTAGATTTGGCTTCACTCTTTGCGTAACTCTATATATAATAGACTCTGATCTGAATGATCTTTTGAATAATAAATCAACCATTTGTATGGCTCCTCCACCAAATGCTTTCCTGGTGCCTCTGATGGCCCAGATGCACTGAACTGCAGTCGCCCACTCTTGGCATATTTCGCCTTGGTGCAACTCTGAGGCATTTGGATCAGTTCATTAGCTGAGCACTCATCGTATACTTTCCGTGCAAAATGTTATACTAATCTTCAAAATCTGCACTATAATGAAAATCATCGATTGTATCCGTTTAGGTTCCACGATGGATAGGAATGCCATCTTGGTAGCTTACAACCTTAACAGCACCCAGTCTTCAATAAGGTTTGAATATTTGTAAGTCACACCATTGTTACTTTCTATGTATGTTGTTGATAAAACTCAAACAAATGAAAATCTCCGGGCAGCTGCTTTTACTCACATGGAACACTAAGCTGACTGAGTATCAACAATCCGGTCGAAAAGAAAAGTAGCAAAAATTGCACATGACTAAAAACTGCTTAATTTTGAAATTGAAATTTGCACCTTCGTTCACTCGTATTATCATGCATCCAATATTGCTCCCTTGTAGCAAATTTACCACCACTCCATTTCTGTTAAAAAAAGTAGAGAAGTTTTCCAGCTGCACCGGTCCCAGCTCACAACAATTCGTGTCGTCGCACCGTTCCAGGTGAGGGAGACAATTTCGTTTCATTACGTTTAATAAAATATATGGCCAAACGCAATTTCCACTTCGTAAATGACATTATTCCGACACCTTGTCCCGTGTCGTCCTGCGGAAGCTATGCCACTAGGTTTCCTAAGTTTATTCTATTTGTGGCCACAGCGGAGACTTTCGGAGCTGGAGCAGCCAGGCAGCGCCAGCGTTGCAGAAGCGTCACCAACGATGAACATCGATTTCGACAACGACGTGGCATCGTCCTCTCAACTCAATGCTATACTCTAAGGTTAACAAACCGTAACCGTAGAAGGTGAATATGTGATGGCTCTCTGGCTGCTGGTCGGTTCGTTGACTACTGAGGAATTTGTTTTAAACTTTAAGGGCAATGAATTGAAAGAATCTGTTATTTAGCTGATCAAATTAGGTGTTTGATTGGTAGATAAATCGCGCTATTCATATTATCGTTATGGCTCCAAACAATGGTGAAATGTGAGCATCTTTATTTTTGTTGATTTTGTATGATATCAGTAAGGAAATTATTTTTAAAAAAAAATAAAAATAAAAAGTTTAGTAACTACATTACAGTGATCGTTCAAGTTCGTCTCATTGCTTCACATAGAATCCTGTTTGAACAAAAATTTACATTTTATCAGTTACGCGTTTATCTAAAAGGTAAACCGTACTTTAATTACTTCCATTTTTTTCTGAGAGCTTAAGGATTTTAAAAATATGGTAATGAATTAAAGCCACACGATCATAAACACGACCGAAATTAATCGTGTGAACCAGAATTCTGTGAAGTTTTTCTTATAAACTATTCAATCGTATGAAAAAACGGATCCTACATTTTAATTTAATCATGTGAATTATAATTTTAATCTCCCATCCAACATTATCGTGATTGCATCCTATTTCCGACCCTCAAGAGACTGATTATCGTAGCTTGTAAAACGTAGTTATGCAAATCACTACACAACAAACACGATGGACGAACCAACTGTGCATCCCATCTAACACATTAGCTTGAACGGCTAAAGCATAACAACGTTATAATCGCAGTCATGGCCGTTCGCAATAATGTTCTATATTTTATAATCATGCACTCTTCTAGCGCTATCACAAATCCCCATTACAACTCCACTTCATCATACACACGATTCATGAGAAGTACCCGCGCCCATTTTCTCGTTACATCTATCGTAATCATTTTATTAGAAAATATGATTTGAAAATTTGTTGCAATTTTCCATTCCGTTCATCCCTCACCAAGACCCCGGGAATTGGGAAGCCCAGTCATTTACCGATAAGGGTCACGCAACGAACGTATCGAGAAATTACACTCCACACATATTTTCCTGCCGGCAGCTTTCCTTGGAGTGAGTTGGAAAAGTTACCCGTTTGCGTGTGTGAAAATGTTTGTTGAAACTCTCGCTCTCACTCAGCGCTACTCCTCGTCAGACGAGATTAGAACTAGACGCAATTATAAGGATTACATGATGATGCCGCAATAGCAAGCAAAGGATCGTTGAGGCTTGTGGATGAAGGGGGCTCGCAGAAATCAATTAAACTTAGAGGAATTAATTCTCCACTAGGTAGGTGGAAGTTTTGCCGTACTTTGATGGGAGTAGTGATTATTTTAAGTGTGCTAGTTGAACGTTTCTAATTTATTTATAATTGTGCTTTTAAGTACGAAGTGTATAAATCATTTTCCTCAATTTCAATTTAATAAAATATAAAGGGTTCGTCTATAGATTAAGGAAATTCATAATTAGGAAATATGAAATTTTCATTGTCAGATATTTCAGTTATATTTTTTCAAAAAGCAGGCACAATCACCATAATCGCATAACTATGAAACATTTATCTCTCTTAAAATTAAAATGAGAAGTGCTAGAAGCTAAGAAACTATAAATAAAATAACGGTATGGTATATTTATTTTTATTAATGTGAATCTCCTTATTAGTTTGTTTCTCACCAATTTTTCTTCTTTGGTATTTTATGAGGAATATATAAAACTTAATCAGTCTTTCAATTATCATCCAAAGATTGCACCTGCTCCTATGGAATTCTACTCCTATGCTTGAATGGTCAAATGTGACTTAACTGGAAATTCAAAAAAATGTTTATATCGGCCATCATCATATTTTTATTAACTCAAAACCGAATTCTATGAATCCTGTTTTAGAAAAATGAGGTTTGTCCTCCTCATCATCACATTACCCATAGGCATTTTTCTTTTCCATTTGATAAAATGTTGATTCTAGTTGTTGATATCAAATCCCTTGGTCGAATACATCATTCAACCTTCATTTCATCGTCCTCTCGCCTCACACCCAGGGTAAGTACAAAAAGCATTTATATTTGTCTGATTTGTAAAACGAATCTTGTCTTCCGGTGAAATCATGTATTTTCCTACCGATCACAACAACGACATTCCAACCGTTTGAGCTCGTTCCATTCCATCGTCAACAGAAACCCGAATAAATTCATAACCTACGAGATACAGTGCAGGAGAGAAATGACATCCATATTTCATTTATCTCTGAAAGGAACAATCCAATTGAACCAATTTTCCTTCGATGAATTCATGTTCCCATTTCGGGGAAAACTATCTTCCAGCACGGCTCCCACACTTGCCGCCACAATCTAAAAACGAGCTCTGTCACAACCGACACCAACTACGTACTTCTTGGTCGGTTATCTCGAGCATCCGAAGCACATTTCTATGAAGTTATTTCTCCATTGTTGAAGATCTGTCCAACCCAAACCACGCCAAGGAGAAAGTCAGCGTTTCCTTTCTTTGCACGTGATGCTGTTGTAAGATTTATAGCCAACCCAACATACAGTATATGTATTGGGCACAGATAGAGTTGATCCTATCTGTTTTGTCCAGCACTCAACGCTAAGAAGGGAAGCAAGATGCTTACGGACCAAGAATGCAAATGTACTTCATTTCAGAAAGTACTAAACGGTGAATCTGAAGAGGGATGCACACAAACAGGGCACTATTTTCACATAGCATACTTTGGAAACTGACACCAAGTTTAATTTAAGCCTCAGGATTTGGACAATCCGTTCAATTTTATCAGGATGGTTTTTCCAATTTAAAAAACTCTAAGAGAAGGAAGGTTGAAATGTCGATTTGGAATCGATCCGAGAGTACTTAGGGATCCAGGAAAATGGAATTCTATTTTTTTGTTCGGATGTTCAGAAAAAGTATTCTTCATGTTAATTGATTGATTTTAGAATGTTAAATCGAATATATATAAGAAAAGAAAAGGCGTTTCGATCCTCCAGAACTATGCATTAATAGGATGATCTGATACGATTTTTATTCGATTCTGCCACGAAGGACAAAATGGTGCGTTGATATGTGCAAAGCGTCCAATATAGCTCTGGTCTTCCAACTTCATTCTCACGCTTCACGAATCTGCCCATGCAAATAGGTTAAGTTAAGGCTTCAGTTAAGAGTTACATACATAGCAGAAAGAAAAAAGCGTCTGGGGTTTGCGAACACGATATTTGGTTTGTGTATACTTTAAGCTACAAATAATCTTGATTTAGTTTCATGTTGAGAACCGCGATTAGTTTGACCAAGCCATTACACGTGCGTGGCGTGGTATTTTTCTCGTCGCAAGACAGTGAAGGTAATTTTTCAGTTATTGGATCGTGCGAATGTGTTGCGCGTTATTTCGGCAGATAGAAGCGCGATCAGTTCGTTCAAGCCATCGAGGATGCGTTGCGTGGAGAAAGTAAAACCTCAATGCGTGTTTGATCATGTTTTGTATTGGACGTAGAACATTCGCGCGATCAAAGAAGATTTTGCGGCTGCTTGGTGTGGTGTGGGCTTGGTCGGACAACCTCGTTGAGAGGATGTGTCGGAAAGGGGTTATATGGAATGCGGTGAACACAGCGTCTCAACAGATTATGTCGAATCGAAACTATAGCGCTGGCGCTGGTGGCGTCTTGAACAAAACCAGCAGCTGCAGTAGAGACTATTGTAATGCACCACCATGCTCACCCCAACATCAAAAAACGTTTCAGGTGGGCTGCGGGACCTCTGCATGAGGAAAGGTCAAGTGGTTTACGCGTGGCGTTTGTTGTGGGGGGCTCTTCTCCTACGCGAGTTCATGATACAGACCGAGGTTACTATCATACTTGGATCGACCTGGGAGGTTACCCTTAAAGTCGATAGTGCTATAACGTCGCGTGTTAGCATAGGCGTGAGCGTTCTCAATAGTCCTCCCCTGATGTATTGTTTAATTGTGGGCCTCCCGGCGGCGAAAGGATTTTGGTTTTAGTGGGTCGGGTGATCCCATTCCACACTGGTTCAGAAGCCCCAAAACGTGCGTTTTTAGTTTTCGACCTAAAACTACATTTTGAGTCATGATAGCTGTTAACTCAGTATAATATTTTTTTCATGAATTAATTTGAGTACTGCAATCAAAAGCCGTTGTTCTGTTGATTGCGCTATTCAAATTAATTCATGAAAAAAATGTTACTTAGGTCCTTTTGAAAAGTTAAGCGAGATGTCTTCAGAGTTGAAGGATATTTCTTGGGGTTTGTTTTGATAAGAAAATTTCAATGATCTATCCATTGAATTTATTCCGGCATGGAATAAAAAATTTACGCAGATGTACAAAAGCAGTGGTTGTTCTCTGCGATGTTATAAAGATTGTGAATTGGAACATCTTTTCTGAAGACACAATATTGGACAAAAGTTTTGTAAGGAATTAGAGACGTTTGTATGAATGACCCCAAAATCATATTTTGAGCATAACTTTTTTGGAAATGATTTTAGCACATGGTTTATTCTAGAAAGTTGTTAATAATGACAAAAACATGTTTGTCTAGAAGACACTTTGATCTATCTTGAAACCTGTCAAAGTTATATGAATCTTTAGAAAAAAGAAAATTTCACATCAACACACCATGAAAAGCGGCAAGAGGCGGCCAAAAGCCACCATCTCGAAAGATTCGGTTTTAAGCTACAGAATGCACAATGTTTTGTTTTGTTCCGTCGTGTTCCACTGTTGTTTTGAATCAACTGAAAATAGTCCTTAATGTACGTTTTTCAGTACAACTGTTATGTAAACAATTAAAAAGTGGCTAACATGATTGGTTATTTATATTGGTTATTTATTATTATATATACGGGAAAGCATGACTAAGCTCAACTGAAAATTCTTTAGAATTTCCAGAAGCTTTTGAAAAAGTCATTGGAATTTCATTCTTTGAAATTTGCAAGGGAATTTCGGCAAGAACTGAGGGTATGCGATAACACAGTTTTCCATTCAAAATTTTACGAAACGCTGAGTTTTTATTGAATTGGTTTTACATTATGTACGCAATTCTGATTTCATTTTTTCGAAGTCTTGTAACTTCTTTGCGACTTGAGTTATAATAACAGAAAAGAAGTCTATGATAAATTGCCGATTCCCGTTTATTGATATATAAGGTTAGGCACCGATGCTCTTTGTCTCTTTTTCGCTGCAAAGAAATTTGAAAACAACAAGGTCAGTAAACGTCAAATTCCATTAAGAACGAAAGAGAAAGAGATTCTTCCGTGCAGTGCCCTATACCCCAACCATCGTGTGGTGTGATCAATATCAGTAGGTATACAGAAATATAGAAATTGTTAGATTTATTTTGTTAGATTTGTGTTTGGATTCAAATTCTGTTAGAAGCCTTATTTCACTTAAGAGCTATGTAATTATGCAGCATACTTTTTATTGTCTTATTAGCATGGTTTTATGGTATTGAGCTAACTCAAAACTTGACAATAAATGCAAAGATTTTCTTTTTTATCTAGTGGGATACTCATTTATATATCCACATCTTCCAGGCGTAAACGCAGATCTCTTTCTTATTGGCATTACATCCCCACACTAGGACAGCCGCCTGCAATCAGTGTCCTACACCCCACAATTATTAACAGCGAGGTTTCTAAGCGTACCATTTTTGCATTCGTATATCATGAGGCTAACACGATGATATCTTTTATGCCCAGGGAAGTCGAGACAATTTGCAATCCGAAACCGGCACCGGGAACCGAACCCAGCCACCATCAGCATGGTCTTGCTTTGTAGCCGCGCGTCTTACCGTACGGCTAAAGAGAGCCCCATAATCGCAGATAGAGAGTTGTTAATAGCATACATTTGCTCACTGAAATAATCCTCTGCATCTTTCTAAAAGGCACAAAGATTAGGAGATAAAAATTAGTTTGACACTCATTGTTAGAAAAGACCGAGGGATGATCTGCATCTCCGTGAGCGTCACAGGAAAGGAATCGTTGGTTAGTTGAACAGATAATTCAAGTGAAGCCACCTTGGTAAGCGACTAAATGTTTATTGTAATAAAAGTTATTCGTTATAAGACGAATCCCATTGACTTAACTTGAATTACTTGACCGACTTAGTCGAGTCCAAGTACGAGACACTGAAGACGGCCTTACTCGTTGAGGTCGAAATACGTATCTGTCAAGATACAATTATGGTGAATCAGATTGTTAACCGTCTTAGACAGTGAAAACATTCCACTAAAGCTCAAAATAATTTTCTTATCGTTATTTTGAAACTCGAAAACGAAAACCGTGTCAAATAACCAACGCAAAATCAATGGAAAAAGGCGCTCTAAAAAAACTTCACAAGGGCCCTAGGATTCCGCGCCATGGCTTTTCCTTTTTGACAAAGTCATACTGATATGATTCATATCTAATTACATTTACACTCTGAGCTTGCGGTCTTAAATAATGAGTCGGATAACTTTTGCAAAAAAATAAGATAGAATACTGAAAGATACTTTTCGTTTTCTGTTAGACATTTCTAACAAAACACTGAAGACATATGTTAATATGTACATTATGTGGAAAATATAAATTTGAAAAATGTATCGGAGGTAACCATTTTCCCTTCCATGGGACTCGAACCCACGACCCTCACCTACTGAGGATCGTGGGTTCGAGTCATTTTCACATCGAACGTAGGTGCAGGCATCATATGCAGACATTGATGCATCGGCAAAGGTGTGAAGCTCAACAATGGTCTCCCTGAGGAATGCGTAACGGTCAATCAAACGGTGATCTTTGGGCTCGCCTGAATTCGTCTCATTTCAAGCGGATTGCAGTTGAACAGGATCATCCCAGTCGCAGGAGAGCGACCACAGCTCTGACATGAGGATTTTGCCTTCACGATAACTGGTCGATTAGACCGGAGGGTCAAATAACTTGCGATATCCGACAAGATGAATCGTTTCGTAGGGTGGGTATCTCTTGACTGTATCTGCGATTCATAGCGAGGCTGATCGGACTCTGGCTCCCATCGAATTCCCAGAGCCTTAATGGTTTCTACGATTCGACGTCTACTTCCTTAGCTCGAATTCTGGACTGCTTTTTCCACGGAATTAGCCCCTCCAATATAGTCATCGACATAGAAATAGGATAATCATCCCCTTTATCCGTCGTAAGCTGCTGCAGAGTGCGAGTGGCTAGATAGGAGGAAGGAGCTAGGCCATAGGTTACGTCGAAGTTCGTAACTGAGTACTATCCGTCGAAATGTCTGGAGACTCTGTGATAGACTACAGGAACTGAAGTGCGAAATCGCAGGATGAGGAGAAGACACCGGACTCACGCATAGTGCTTCGTTCAATGAGAAGCAGTGGAAGTACGAGCCGAACCATCGAAGACGACTCATCCTTTGTTAGTATAGCCTCCTTGATCACGGGGTGGTGGGGCAAATTAGTTAGATTTAGTACCGTCGTCCGTCTCGACAGCCGTTGTTGCCTAGGGAGAGGTACTCCTTCATAATTGTGGTACTCTTATTTTAATTTTAAGTCTCGATTAAGGGACGTTGAGTGATCGTAAGTCGAAGAGAATTGTCTTGGAATCTCCAAGCATCGCATCAAAATCAGCTTTTGTCCATTGAGGTAGTGGATTGGTAAACCTGTCTCGAGCGTTCTTCGAGGAATAACTATCACCGACAGTCAGCTCCTCCGTTTCAACTCGTTCCATGTTTCTTCGAGGGTCATCATGGAGAGGGAATTGTTGTTGAGCGGGATGAACCAGGTCATCGGAACGACCCATCCAAGCATGCTGTCCACCAAAATTGGTAGATCATTGGCAATTGCAAACGAGCGGTACTAGGGAAAAAGGAATGAAAATGCTTTACGCCAAGACTTGCTGCTTTTTGTTGAATGAGGGATCCGCTAACGACAAGTCCTGGGGAATCTGACAAGTTTGTACCGGTATATCCTGAGATGGGAAGCCCGCTGTAACGGTATCCATCAACAAAAATTCTGCACCGCACTCGAAGTCTTCATTTCGTGATTAAGACAAGCATATATGTATTGACTCTCGAACCCTTTTAGACAAGTTACCAGCCCCTTGGATCAGAATGCATTTATTGGGAGGTGTTTTGACTTGTCAATATCCCCAACTCAGCCATCTTGGATTCAACCGTCTAAGACAAATTAAGTACTGTCCATTTAATTCCACCAGTTAATTTTCGTTATCTTTGCAGATACGTATTTCGACCACAACTGTGTGGTCGTCTTCAGTGTCTTGTACTTGACTCGACTTGAAGAAAACAATCGCAACTTACACTATTTATACTACGCTAGGTACCTAATCTAATCTTATTTGCCTACTTTATTTACCTATATAGTAAATTACTTTATTGCTTAGGTAGAAGCCCGCTGAAGAGCCAAGAGCTGCCACTTCCGTGATCCTTATTCAACAGCGCTGTTTGTACCTGTCGGTGGATTTCCAAACTCTCAGCTACATCGAGTTTCCATGGGGAAGAGACATTTCTTAAGATTTTAATATTTGATGCCGTAATTGGGTGATTTTCCTTATACACATGCTCTGCTACCTTAGATCTAAATTCGTAATGTAATCCCTTATCTTTTTCTCTTTTCGGCTTACTCACTTCCGCCATATGTTCCTTGAACCTTATATCTAATGATATTTTTGTTTGGCCTACATAGTTTTTTCACATTGGGAACAACTTATCTTATAAACGCCTGCCTTATTCAACATTTCTACTTTATCCTTCGTTGAGCCCAATAGAGACTTGAGTTGGTTGCTTCTACTGGAGAATACTAGATCGATGCCGAATTTCCTTAGTCGAGGGCGTAGCTGGTTGGTGATGTGTTTATCATATGGGACCGAAACTCTTTTCAGCGGCTCCTCTACCGGTGTCAGCGTTGTATGTCCATTTCGTCGTAGGGTCCTTTCCTTCTTGTTGATGATCGCTCGTATAGTCCACTCCTGGTATCCGTTGATCTTCGCTGTTTCCAAGATGTATTGTAGTTCCTTCGTTTTTCCTTCTTCGCTCAGGGGTATCGTCTGCATCCTGTGGATCATGTGATGAAATGCTGCCATTTTATGTTGGTACGAATGGTTCGATGTATATGGGATGACTCTCATGGTGTTCGTGGGCTTCCTGTAGATTTCGAGGCTCAATGTTGTATTTGCTTCCCTGATGACTAGTAGATCCAAGAAGGGTAGTTTACCTTCTTTTTCCTCTTCGAAGGTAAATTTGATGTCCTTATGCACGTTGTTTATCGCTTCCAAAATACTGGGTAGATCATTTCGGTTGATGATGCTGAAAATGTCGTCGACGTATCTCCACCACTTCTGGGGTAGTATTCCTTGTTCTTGTAGGTTGTTCTCCAGATTCGCCATGAACAGTTCGCACAAAAACGGTGATAACGGATTTCCCATCGGTGCTCCTTTCGTCTGTTTGTAGTAGTTGCCACGAAATGTGAAGTAGTTCTCCGTCATGCATAGCTTTGCCAGATTTAGGTACATCTTCACCTTTCCTCGCCATGTTGTTTCCGTCCTTTGTGTTAGCAGCCAATCCTCTAGAAGATTCAGAGCATCTTTCACTGGAACGCTAGGGAACAATGCCGCTACGTCGAATTATACCATTAGGGTAAACTGGGGTAATATGCACCCCCGGGGCAAAACGACCTTTTGACATTTTGAGCGGTGTTCCAAGAATATTTTCAAGAATGTTTACTACTGGATTGGTAGTTCGAGATCCGAACTACATGTGCTGCAGTAAATACTCTCGAAAAACTTCCGAAAATGTACTTAAAAATGCCAAAAGGTCGTTTTGCCCCGGGGGTGCATATTACCCCAGTTTCTCCTATGACATCTTCTTCGATGTGTCCTGATTCCAACAGCTTCTGGGCGAACTCCTGGGTGTTGATGACTGACCTGCTGGGGAATGGTTCCGGCATACTTTGGAACTCCTTTACCAACCATTTGGCTATGTTTTAGGTAGGGGAACCCACTGATGATTTTTGGATTGTTGTATAGAATTTATGCTCGTTTGTTTACGGTCCTGACCGTACGCGTCGACAACTTTCACTAGACAGAGCGGACACATTTGGACCAGAATCAGGGAAACGAGCGTTTCGAATAAGAACGTTTTGCGATATGATCGGCTTTATTTTTAAAGATTTGAGGCTCAAAGGAAGCACGGACGTCACGATGGGTTTGCCTACCTTCCTCACTGAGGTGGGTGGCTCAAAAAACACTTTTTCAATTTTTTTGATGGACAGCCCTCTTATTCGGTTCTATTTGATGCCCTGATGCTCTGGACAAAATTTCAGCCAAATCGGTCAACGTTTGGACGGTGCTAAACTCGTTGGAATTTTATATGGAAAAGTGTATGTAGAAACAGCCAAAAACAGTGATTTGCAGTTGGACGGCACAATTTACGGTCAAGAACAATGATACTCATTCAGTTCTTGTACAATTAAATACAGAATGTTATGCTGAAAACCGCGAGAAGATTAGATTTTCTTAGGCAAAGATATTAGCATTTTACTGAAGTGTTGGGGGTGAATTTATTTCTTTTCAAAGGTAAAAGAAACGAAATTTGGTCAAACCCAACTTCAGAGAAATGCTAATAACTTAGCCGGGCAAACTCTAATCTTCTCGTGGTTTTCTGCGTAACATTCTGTATTATATTCTTCAAGATCTGAATGAGTATCATAGTTCTTCATCGTAAGTTGTGCTGTCCAACTGCAATTCACTGTTTTTTGGATGTTTCTGCATACATTTTTGCATATAAACTTCCAACGAGTTTAGCACCACCCAAACGTTGACCGATTTGGCTGAAATTTTGCCCAGAGCATCAGAGCATCAAATAGAACCGAATAAGAGGGCGGCCCATCAAAAAATTGAAAGAAGTTTTTCCCATACTAATTTGAGCCACCCTATTCCTCAGCTTCTTCGGAATCCTCCAACTGAGCCTGCACCTCTTTCAGAGTAGCCCTCGTGTCATTTAGGTATTCAAGGCGAATAAGCACCTGCGTCTGGTCACGTTGCTCGTCGTAGGTTTGAATGAACGTCTCTGCCCGACCCAGTGCGTCGATCATGGTGGTCCTCCTCAAGATCAGCTTTGCATGTTGCCGCGGAAGCGCCATCTTCGCAGGAACAATCGATGAGCACGACCCGTAGAACGTTGAAGAAGGATCTGTCGGTCAAAAGACCACGATAGACCCGACGAGAATAGTGTTCAATGCTTGGAATGGTACTCACCGATTTCAAGGCAATGCCTTGTATTTTTAATAAATCTGCTATCAGGAACCAAATGGCGCACGCTCTGTGCGAGCCGATGCCGATATTGATACAGATGCCTAAGAGAATATGTGCTGCTAGAAACGGGCCGAAAAAGCGTGTCTTTGCGTCGATGCAAGAATGGCTTGCAGCTATGGTGCGATAGTGTGGCTTCGTCCTTCTCTTCAATGGCGGAAGCGTGATGGCGTACTCCACCGGACCAGAAAGTATTCGTACGTAGCGGCGTCGGCCTATTGATGTGCTCCAAACGGCTTGGCAGCAATCCAGGGCGCCAGATCGACGAAAAATGTGTACATGCAACAAATAAACGAAAATCTAAAGGATACCTGCGAGACCTAGTATAGTTAATCGGACATGTAATTACCTGGGACCCGATAAAATTGAGCCTTGTATTCAATGACAACGAAATGTCTCCACTTCAGCGCAATGGCGGGACCAAAATGGCGATGCCCAGAGGTCGTCGCACGTGCAACGGACGGATGCAGGATCCCGGGTGGTGTCGACGTATCCTGGCCACGGCACCAGTTTTATGTTGACGCTTCTTACCGTCAGTTCCTACGTTGTGTTTCTTTAGTAGTGTTGGGTCGTTTCATCTGTGGTTTGTTGAAACACATATTGAAAGCAGCGTTTATTTTTACGTCAGCTTCAATGCTACGAATATATTTCAAATTAGATAAATTTACATATAATCACTTAATTATTAAATATCTTACATGATAGTTTCCTTACTTCCACTGAAACAATCCAACTTAAATCCTTACTGTTTTCTCTAATACTTCATTATTTCCAACTAGCCTAACAGTGTCGCCAGTTTCACTGCAACACCTTAAACCATTTTAACATTCTCCCACCCGTGAAACTGGTGATTAACTGAATCATCAATCCGAATACTTCTTTCAAATTTAAAACTTGTTTTCAAACCTGCAAATTTGCTTATGTTCATTTTACAAGCGATTCCCCTAACGTTTACGAACGACATTCGTTATAGTATTGCTGCAGACTACGCTTTGAAGTATGTGTTCATTCTACTTATTCGATGTGTGACTCAGTCACATATCCATACCGTAGCTTCCATTGGTATTCAAATATGTGTAGTTGTGTACAAATCCACCGGGATCGAAAATAAACATTTCCCATCTGCTTTGTCTAAATCGGCTCCGGTCAAGATTGTTAGCTGCTGAGTATGGATTGGATACCTGGCCTAGAGATGTCGTAAATTAATCGATTATTTCGATTAATCGATTAATCGTTGTAATAATCGATTAATTTTGAATCGATCATTACCTAACGATTAATCGATTCAATAATCGAGAGAGATCGAGAGTAATCGATTTGTTACTAATCGATTAATCAGGATTTTACGACATCATAAGGATGTCGCAAATTAATTGATTACTTCGATTAATCGATTCATCGTTGTAATAATCGATTAATTTTGAATCGATTATATCCAACGATCAATCGATTCAATATTCGACAGGAATCGAGACTAATCGATTAGTTACTAATCGATTAATCGGGATTTTACGACATCTCTAACCTGGCCAGACGAAAAGATACCGCATTTCATTCGATCCACATCTCGCGAAATATTTTGTGTACGCTTCCTTTGCTTATACGGTTTGCCTATATAGATAAGGTCAACTTTGTTCTCACGGACAAACTGTCGATAAAGTGGTGATTTCTTTATGAATGAAGTAGTGTTTTGTTTCGCGTTGATGCTCCTTCTTGTTAACAGTTTGGTGTTCATAACAAATTGTGTTTTTAACACATCAGTTGAACTGGCAATTGTGTATCCATTGCTTGCACGATTCTTATAGGAATTGTGTGAAGCTGAACCAACCGCATCTTTTTCGCAATCGAGCTTAGGAACTTGTGCGACATTATACCGGGAGTCTGGTGAAATTTTGGTAGGTTGATGTTGATCTAAATCTGCTGTGCATGTAGGTGGACTATTGGTGCAGACAAACTGCGATTGGGATGAACTTGAGACAGACTTTCCTGTTCTGTTCTCAAGAACCTTTTTCCCACTATATCGGATTTGTACTGCTATCTTCTTTGCATTGAATTCCAACTCAATTTTCTCAGCAGCTTTCTGAAAATCTTCCTCAATCTTGGATAGTTTGCGTCCAAATTCCTGCTGCATCTGCCTCTCTTTAATCTGGAACTGTTCCCGCCATAACTTTTCACGTTGCTCCAGTTCTTTGAGCCTTTCTTTCAATTTCTCCATAATGAGCTCGCTGTGGTGATGATATATCATCATTGATTTTGCTCTTCTGTCTTCTTCTGACTCGGGAAGCAAGGCCACAGAAATACCGGATTCTTCCAGAGTGTACTGACTCTTCAGCAGGTCGTGCAGCTCCTGGTTGGTTACCGAGCTACAAGCGTGATGCCCGACGATTCCACCTTCCGTGGCATTCGCGCCAGTTGGTCCGTAGACAGTCCATCCCAGTTTTGACCTGACTGCTATAGGTTCTTCCGGCCGGCCTATTCTAGACTCAATCGGAGCGTAAAGATGGATATCCTTCAGCCCGATCAGAATCTGTGGCGTTGTTTGGGGAACATCTGCGATCGGCAGATCTCGAAGGTGGCTGTATTGCTTCACCACTTCCGACACAGCTAGTGAATGCTGCGGAAGCTTGAGACTCTCCACCGTGTGGGCACTCTTGATGAAGAAACGTTGCGCTGATCCTCGAGCGGAAATGAGCATGTTTACACACTGCGAGTCCTTCTCGACTCGTGAGACTCCAGCGGTCCACGTCACTCGTAGTGGCTGCGTTACACCACGAATTCTCAGTCGGTCGATCAGCGTGTTCTCCACCAGCGTATAGGAAGAACCTTCGTCCAGGAAGGCAAAGGTATTCACCGAGTAGATTCCGCTGTGCAGGGTGACAGGCATCATACGGAAAATAACGGATGGCTTTGGTTGAATAGCGTGGATATTGCAGTTCGTGGCGTTCCGGATCGGAGAGATACACAGCTTAACGAAAATAGCGGAATGGCGTTGGGTGCCGACTAAGTGCAATGCGGCCGACGCGTTAACGAAGTGGGAGAAGGCGCACAGCATGCATTCCGATGCTGCGTGGTTCCGCGGCCCTGGATTCCTCTACCAGCCGGAGGATTGTTGGCCGAAGCAGGACAGCATCGCACCAAACGTTGCCGAGGAGGTTCGAGCGTGTGTCCAGTTCCACGATATCGCCATCACCATGTCGATAGTAGATCTGCAACGATTTTCTAAGTGGAGGGTATTAGTGCGGACGGTGGCATGCGTCTATCGGTTCGCGTCGAACTGTCGAAGGAAAAAAGATGGATTCAAGATCGAAGCAGTTCCAACTACAGAAGCGGTGAAGAAGGCGGTTATAAAAACTGTACGATCGACGACGGTACCGTTGAAACGTGAAGAGTACCAGAAGGCGGAGGCGTACCTCTGGCGGTCAGCCCAGGCCGATTGTTTTGGCGACGAAATCAGGACGATCAAAAAGAACCGGCAGCTACCGTTACAGCAGCAGCAGCAATTAGAGAAGAGTAGCAGTTTGCACAACCTGAGTCCGTTCCTAGACACTGAGGACGTACTGCGAATGGAAGGTAGAGCAGCGCAAGGTTCGTCGCTGCCGTTCGAGCTTCGATTCCCAATAATTCTACCGAAACAGCATCTGGTGACTGACAAGCTGCTAGAATACTACCATCACCGAGTAGCACATGGAAACGTGGAGTCTGCCGTCAACGAAATCCGGCAAAGATTCAGCATTCAGAACCTGCGAGCAGAGTTGAAGCGGATCGGGAAGTCTTGCATGTGGTGCAAGGTGAAGAAATGCCGAGCGAGGACACCGAGAATGGCTCCATTGCCGGAGTCGCGCGTCACGCCGGGACTACCACCGTTCAGCCACACCGGCGTGGACTTCTGCGGCCCAGTCACAGTTACAGTCGGTCGAAGATCGGAGAAGCGGTACATCTGTTTGTTTACCTGCATGACTACGAGAGCTGTCCACCTTGAAGTCGCTCACAGCCTGACGACTCAAGCGTGCTTGATGGCCATTCGAAGGTTCGTGTGCCGCCGAGGAAAACCGTTGGAATTCTACTCCGACAACGGCACGAATTTTCGCTGCAAGCAAGGCGATTGTGAAGCAAATCGGAGAAGAATGTGAGGACGAATTCACGGATTCCAGAACCTGCTGGAACTTCAACCCGCCCAGCGCACCTCACATGGGTGGTGTCTGGGAGCGATTGGTCCGCTCCCTGAAGGCAGCATTAACCGTGCTAAACGACGGGAGAACAATAACCGACGAAGTGTTGCTGACGACGATTGCAGAGGCTGAAGACCTAATCAATTCCCGGCCGTTGACATACGTCGGCCTGGAACCGGGAACAGAAGAAGCGTTGACGCCAAATCATTTTGTTCGTGGCGTCGGAACGATCGGGGAGGAACATCCTGTTCCACCTACGAGCGAAGCCGAAGCGCTTCGAGGCCGATACAAGCGGTCACAGCGTTTGGCGGACAAACTATGGGCTCGGTGGGTGTCCGAGTATTTGCCGTCGATAAATCATCGGGCTAAGTGGCATACTGACGTGCCACCAATAGCAAGCGGTGATCTGGTGTACATCGCGGACGACGCAGTGCGGAAGAGCTGGATCCGCGGCATCGTGCTAGATGTCTACCCGGGGGCGGACGGCCGAATTCGACAAGCGATGGTGCAGACGGTTAAGGGTAAGTTTAGGAGGCCGGTGACGAAGCTAGCGGTGCTGGAGGTCCAGGATGGTAACTCCGGCGTTGCAGAGGCCCCACCAGAGATACGGGGAGGGGGTATGTTGGCACCGCTACCACCCGGCATCGAGAAACCCTGAGTTGTGCGCACCCGGCGCATGGTGCATCCGTTCGCTTCAAACGATGTTGTCGAGGCGAAATGATAGCGAGCATAATTGTCAGTGAGTATGTTGGCGTGAGAGGGAGAAAAAAGGTAAAAAACTGTGAGTAAAAACATAAACAAAGACGACATTGAAAAAATAGGCAGTGAAGAAATTTGAAGTAGTTTGGAGTAGTAAATAGTAAATTGAAACCGCAGTTTTGTGTGCCTGTTAAATTTATTACAGCCGTATCATATCAAAGGTGAGGGTGAATTATAGTTGAATTTGTAAAGCACTAGATACAAGAAAGTTTTATTTAAGGTATTGGAAGCCGCTGTTGGTCTGACCGTGAGCCGTCGTACCTGTAGGGAAGAAAGAGAATTATTGTAAAACCATTAAATGTGAGTAATAATATTAGAAATACCTGAAAAGAAAAAGAAAAATTATAGTGAAACTCTTATATCTTTTTTCGTTGTTGAATTAATAAATATAGTTTCAAGCTGCTGCACAAACTAAGCACTGCTCTGGAAATTGGTTTTATTAGGGTGGTCCAAAAAGGAACAAACTTGAAAATTTAATGATGTTCCGACCAAATCCCAATATGCAAAGTCCTGATAAAACAGGTTTTAGTTGCGTGGCTTGTGATCGTCCGGATGATGCAGAGTCCCAAATGGTTTTTTGTGACCACTGCCAGCAGTGGTACCATTTCGGCTGTGTTGGCGTCACAGCAGAAGTAAAGGACATTTCCTGGTGCTGTCAAAAGTGCAGTGGAGGTGGAAGTGATGATTCCGGTTCGTCCGAGCTGCAAGAGGAGTTTAAGAAGCTCGAAAAGGAGAAGAAGAAGCAGAAGCGGGAACTGGAAAGAGAGAAGATTTTGCATCGGAAGCGCCTGGAGGTCCAACAGGAACTGTTTGAGATGCGCCAGCAGCTGGAAAAAGAAAAACGGGACATGGAACTGGAGTTCGAGAAGGCACAAATGGAGAAGAAGATTGCCGAAGAAGAAGCCCACCAGCGAAAATTGATTCAGAATTTAGTGCAAGAAGAGAAGAAATAATACTTAAATATAGCAGGCGAAAAATCTCTGAAAAATTGGTGAAGAAAGAACAAGATTCAAACAGTGGCAGAACAAAATCACACGATGAATTCGATGGTGCCGCAGTTTCTCATCGTAATAACGCATCAATCAAAATACTGCTCGAACCTTTGTGCGCCGCATATACCGTTACGGATGTATTGGAAACTGCTACCCACCAAACACAATCCGTTTTGTTTATGTGCGTATCGGGTGAAAAAATTGAATTTGAACCGGTAGGTCAAGTGCTGCAAAGCAGTACTAATGCAGCGACGACAATCGTGCACCGTCCTGATCATCGCACACGCTCGGATGAATTCATCAGTTTGTGCACCGACGCACAGAATAAGGGCAGAAAGAAATCCATTCACACAGGGGCTAAGACCGATTTGGTGTGCAATCAGAAGCTAAGCGATTTGTTTGATGTAAAGGAGAAAAATGTTAGAGAAATTGTGGATCGTTCTGTGAAAACCATATTCGATCTAGGTGGGACTAGTTGGGGAACATTTTTTGAGAAGGTGCAGTTCAGAAATGCGTAATGTACCAGTTTGTTACTAGTTTCACGGGTGGGAGTGTTAAGTTTAGTTCCAAAAATGTTGTGAAACTGGTAACACTGGCAATTAAATGCATATTATATTTCAATACAGAGGCAATAGGGTTCGATTAGAATGCAGGGATGTCAGACATACAGACATGTCTGTATTTATACAGACATTTGGTCTTGCATACAGACATCATACAGATCACAGACATTATACAGACTTTTGATTGAAGTTACAGACTTTTACAGACATTCAGTTCATAAAAACTTTGCAGAATCCTGCTGGGCTTTCCAATCAAACAATTTTGGGTTTTCAAACAAAATTGTTATGGGGATTTCGTACGGAGTGCTATAAGGTTTCCTGGTATCATTTTGGAATTCCGAGCGGAGCCTTTTAGGATTCTGAACGGGATTCCTTTTGGGTTCCAAACAGACTCCTTTTAGAATTGCAAACGGAAAGATTCTTTGATTTCTTTCGGAAACCTAAAAAGATTCCATTCAGAAGTCCAAAATTAATCCATTCTGAAGCCTAAAATGATCCCGTTCGAAAACCTAAAGAATTCCATTACGGTACACAAAAGATGTCCGTTCGTACGGATTTCCGTACATAATTATGTGAATTATGTGAAGTTTCTTTCATCTTTTGGGCTTTCGGAAGGAATCACTTTGGGCTTTCCAAAAAAATCTTTTTGGACTTCTGAACGGAATTCTGATGGGATTCTGAACAAAATCATTTTAGAATTTCTAATTTAGAATACTTTTGGATTTTCAATTTGAGTGTTCTGGGCTTCTGAACGGAACCTTTGTTCGCTTCTGGATAAGAGATTCCTATTACCGAAGCTCTAAAAGGATTTTTACTAGGAAGCGCAAAAGGAAACGAATGGAAAACCCAGAAGAGTTCATCCTGAAAGCCAATAAAAGATCCGTTAAGAAAACCAAAAAAATTCTGTTCGTAAACCCAAAACAAGGTCTTGATCTTGATATCCGAACGAAATTATTTGGGATTGTGGAAGGAATTCTATGACCGCAACTCTTTTGGGCTTTCAAAACGGAATTCTTTTGGATTTCCGAACAGAACCTTTTTGGATTCCTGTACGAAATTATTTTGAACTTTACTTTCAAACGGATTCCTTTTAGACTTCCGAAAGAAAGAATAGGAAGAAGGAAAAGCCATCAGGGCTTCTGAATGGATTTTTTTTCTTTCTGTACAAGGGATATCCTTTTGGGATTCCGAAGCCTAAAAAGATTCCGTTTGGAAGCCAAAAGGATTTTGAACAAGAGCGCAAAAAGAGTTCCGTTCGGAAGCCCAAAAAAGTACGAAAGTCCAAAGGTTCTCCGTTTGTTAACCCAAAAGATGTCCGTTCCGTTCCTTGGGGTTCCAAATGGATTTATTCCTTCTGTGCCTCTCCTCCGAACCGAACTCTTTTGGACTTCCCAACAGATTTTCATTTGTAAAATTGCGTTAATATTGTGAATTTATGCTAATGTAACAACATACGTATTGATAACATTATTCAGAGCTTTGTAGTGGAATATCTTCACTCGTTATAAGACGAGATAGTAGGTATTATCCCGTTTAATTCCACCACTTGGTTGTAACTTTACAGTAACTTCCAACATACGTATTTGTACCTCAACCTTTCTTGTCTTCAGTATCTCTTACTGGACTCGACTCACCAACTTTGTGATTATTGAAACCTCGATATTCTACACCGAGAAAATTCTTTATATTGAATATATTTGTCGCACACATAAATTTTTGCAATTTGGCGACCCAAATATATGCAATTTGTGCCCACACATAAATTCAATAACTGCATATTAGAGACCACACATACATTTTATTTGATTATAGATTTTATTTGTACTTCGCGTGGAGAGTGGTTATGTGTGCACTAATTAGAATCATGAATTAAATTAATGGATTTTTGCCAATAAAAATGTGTGGATTTTTTGTAGTGTACGTTGTCGAAAAGTAAGATTTTTTATGAATTTTCTAATTCCTGTACCTTATTAACTCCATACAGGCAAATACAGACATTTTGCTGAGTTTGATACAGACTTATGAAAATTGTATCTGGCATCCCCTGTTAGAATGGTTTAGAGTGGCGATGGAGCCTGTTGCTTGTAAATTTGGTGAAACTAGTTTGTAAGTTACTTTATACATATGATGAATTTAATAATAATTAGATAATAAATTACAGCTTTGAAGCTGTGTGAAATGGACACTGCTGTCAAAACCGTTTCTATCAAGCCAGGAAAAATCCGTCGCAACAAGTAGTTTGTTCTCCAGCGAACGATACCGGAGAAGCAGCAGTGCAGCGCAGGTAAGTTGATTGAGGTTTCTTTTCCAGGTTCCACCCGGAAGCGATAGCCGACTTCTCAAAGCAGCAGATGATCACCGAGATCCAGTTTGTGGTGTTTCTAGCAGGTAGCTTTGCAACACACAGATAAGTTTCATAAACAACTTTTATTTTTCCCACTTCACAGATAGCACAATTTATTTTACAGAAAGAACTGATCTTGGAGCTTGACTTTTATTTTATTTTTCTGAACTGTTTCACTGCACTGCTAATAAACTTTCGTACTAACTACTTGCTCTTCGTGCCTACATCTGGGTTGATAGTATTACTCGGCTCAGCTCTTTTTTTGAGGAAGTGAAACACGCATTGGTGGAAATTGCATACAAGTGATCTTTAACGAATGAGCCAAATCGATGAATGTTCAAACATTGACTTATAAAGCCATGTAATAGAATAATTTACAAATCTCAAAAGTCGTCACTCTAAATACGCTGATAGACTTCATGAAGTGGCTCGTCTAATTCGAACTTTCACTCACTCGCACTTGCGAATTCACGTTTAGTCGTGGGCTAATTGATTTATTTTCCAACCGCATAAAACAGAACTGAAACATGGGATCCACGTCCGATACGAAACACGTTCAATAGCGAACTAATTAATTTACTTTCTCTCGATTTGAACCATCAATTCATGATCGAATTAGAGATGAAAGTACAGATTAGATAGTTCCGTTAGGATACACAAAAAATTGATTCAGAAGTAGATTTTCTCAAGCGAGAAGAGCGCAGTTTTCGGTGGCGGTTAACAACAAACAACCTTTGTACTCCCAAGCTTCCATTTTGAAGAGGAAGGGGGGACTGTCAGCGTATCATGGTAATATATGTTTATCATCACGCATGAGTAGCATGCTCAATTAACTAATTGAAAAGCGTATAATGTTTATAAAGTAGTTTTATGTTCGATTGCGGTTGGTCGATCCTAATTTATTCAAATCAGATAATAATAGTTTATAAACTATTGCACTTATTCACCAGAATCAGGTTGTAAGCTCTTTAAACCAATAAACTGGCAAAACGTTATCTATCACGTCGACTAAATCCAAAAGCTGCCATGACCCTGCATAGCCCGCACCATGCTAATGCCAATCATTGATCTTAATTCTAATTCTAATTCTGGTTATTTCTAATCGAAACAACAACTGTTCCGCACCAACCACGCTTTTCGATCTGTCGTAGTCAATAAATCTCTTCGCGCCAATACGATGCACCGGGAGCGCACCTTTTCACTGTTGGCCTTGCTGATTGCGCTCATATGTGCAACGTACAGTTTGATGTTGTGTCGCTTCCAAAACACGTTGGTTTGACTAGTGACTGCATCAAACGCTAGTCCATAGACGCAGAAACAACATGCAGGCGGTTTGCACAAATTCATTGAATCTGCAGTATAGCCTATACCTCCCGTTATGTATATACAGATAAATCGTCAGTGTTTTAGTGGTGGTGGATTACAGGTTGAAATGAATGCCGAATTAACCCACTGCCATTGCAGTTGTATCAAGAGAACTGAGTAACTGACTAGGTTGGCATTTCCAGACATCCAGATCAAATTAAATGTTTGTAGTCTGAGAAGTGAAACCAGAATGTCGAAATAAACGGTCCTGCTGGCAACTCCACAACTGCGTGTTGTGGAAAGGTAATGCATCTCGATTTTAATTAGACTTGATACAATTCAAGCTTCGTTGTCCATAGCAGATGTCCATGTGATTGCACACAATTTGACAAGGGAACAAATTACGGAACGCTAAAAGGGGGAGGGGGCTCAGTAAAGTGTGGCAACTCATACACGTTACATATACAAAAAGTGTGACATAGAGGGGAGGGGGTCGAAATTACCCAATTTTCGCGTTACGTAACTAATGGATATTCCCCAAGCTGAACAATGAACATCATTTCGCTAGGATCTAACCCACTAAGAGAAAATGGCAATGTGGAAGTATTAGCACAAATGTAAATGCACTTACGTTAACAGGTACAAGGATTTTTATAAGAATCTCAATCGTTTGTACTTATCTTCAATTAGAATTATTGATGTTATGAGATATTTATTGCTGAAGACGCCTTTGCAAACTTCATCGATTAATAGAACTTGTTGCTTTGAATTATCGTATAAGTCATCCGAATGTCATTCGGCAGATAGCCATTTGGTTGAAGGCCATTATGTAAATCTAAACGCCAAAAGCTGTTGACCGAACGTCATGATCCTCATCATTTTATAGTTTTACAAGTGGGAAACAAATTCATCTATCTATGAGAGTTTATTTTATAGTTAACAGAGATTCCTAAATTCAGTTCAATCGTTATGTTATTGTAGAAGTATCTTTTAATCAAACTTTGAGTTAATCCATTTTAATGGAAGTGATTCGACTCAATTTCGAGAAGTTAATTTTAAGCATGTAGAAAAAAAATTAATTATTTTAGTAATTTATTTTAATTATTTTAAGAAAAGATTTATAATCTTGATACACATAGTTAAGTTAGCCATTCAAGGTGTTTTTTATGAGATATTAAATACGAAAAAAGATTCACCTGCCAATAGAATCGCGGCGACTAGTTGTCGCCGTCGCAGCGATGGAATCGCTTAGGTCTGGGAGAGCCTTTACCCTACAGGGCGCTTGACAAATTTCGAATAGAAATTTGTTTTGATAGAGCAGCGGTTCTCAACCCCTCGATTTTTTCATTAATTGAGGTTTCCCCTAGTTTTTCTTTGCTGTAAATGAAAATAAGCGTAGATAAGATATATAAAAATTAACGGGATATGTGCCTCTCCATGAAGTTGGCTGAAATATTCATTGTTCCGTGAATATGAATTTATATCTGTCCGATCCTGACCCTTATATACTCGGAAACTACTGAACCGATCAGCGTGAAAATTTGTATGTGTACAGTCTGCCGATTCCTTATCGTCGTTTGGCTACACGAGTTTTACCACGTCCGTTCGCTAATATAGTCTACAGTCAAGTGACGCTGTATCTCGAGCGCCACCAGCAGCGCATACGCTTTTCTACACCACGCTCGCGCGATGACTACGATACTCTCCACATACACGCTTACTGCAGTATACCCAGTTAATCTTTTAATCTACCCATTAAATAAATATCAAAACCTAAACTCTACATCCCTCTCCTAGTCCAAAGAAAATGAAGAAAGAAAAAAAATAGTCGCATATAAACATTTATTTCCATTTGAAGTTGCATTAAATAACTCATTACATTGAAAAGTTACTACAACATTGAATCGAGATGGTTTTTTCGTCATTCTGATTGGACGTTTAGATGACGGCTCCTGTAGTGTGTTTTCTCCTGATCCACGCTTTCCTTCCGACTTCTTTGTTCCCGGCAAATTTGATGGTTTCGGACCCTGCTCTGGTTCGTTTTCAGATACCCGGTGCTCTGTGTACGTATGTGTTGCTTCGGCCATTTTTTCAAGTGTGTTACACATCTGCGATATTGCACACCTTCTTCGCTTTCTACAATCACGTCATTACCAGTACGCTCAACTACCTTGAAGCGGTCCAGTTGAAAGTTTGGCTCCAACTTTCCGCTTTCATAGCTCTTCAGCATGACAAAATCACCTATTTCAATGCTCGATGGTTTCGCGTGTCTATGTTCGTCCGCATAAAGCTTCCCTTTAAGTTTCTTCATGGCATCGTTATCCCTTACTCCTTCATCTCGAAGTATTGTAGGTTCCGTCCGCAGTGAGGGAAGTAGTATCTTTCACTGGTCGCCCCATAAGCAATTCCAATGGTGCCTTCTCTGTCATAGAATGCGGTGTGGTGTTGCACATATGTACATAATCCCGGAAAGCTTTACGCCAATCCACCTCAGTAGCCCTGGCAATGCGTAATGCTCTCAAAACGCCTTGATTCTACCGCTCCACCATCCCATTCATTTGCGGCCAGTATGGAATGGTGTGGATGAGCCGAATATTCTTACTCAAACAGTAATGAGCAAACTCTTCACTAGCGAAGGGCGGACCATTGTCGCTGCGGATCGCTTCTGGGTAGGTTTGTTCGATGAATACTTTCTCTAGTGCCTCAATAGTTTTCGCAGCAGTTGTTCCCTTCATCTCTATTACCTTAAGATACCGACTGAAATAGTCGACTATTACTAGGAATGTCGCATATTCTTTCGCTGAAAAAAAATCAATTCCTATTTGTTGCCAGGCTCGTTCTGGCATGCCCGTCCGTTTCATTGGTTCAGGTGGGTTTTGTCTGCTAACTGCTGCACATCCATGACATTCTTCGATTTTACTTGTTACGTCCCTATCCATACAAGGCCACCAAACCCTTTCTCTGAGGCTTCGACGCATAGAAACGACACCTGGATGTCCACGGTGCGCGATTGCAAGTGCTTTTGCTATTAATTTCAAGGGCAAAACAATCATATCATCACGAACTACAATTCCGTCGATGATTCCAAGTTCTTTGCTGAAAGCTTATGGTAACGAAACAACTCAGCAGCCCATTCGTCAGATTTCAACGCCTTTATGACCCCCATTAGTGTTTCGTCTTTTTCGGTCTCATGTCTGATCTCAGCCATGTGGTTCGTAGTAGCTTGATGATACGTTCGTCGGATGTTTGGGGCAGTTCTCGACACGGAGACAGAAGGTTTACCGCAAGAAAAGGCCTTCCAAGATGGCTGACTCACCGTTCTCCGGCGTATGCTGCCCGGAAGGGGGGGGGGTCACGAATGTGGTTTCTTTTCTGTGCTCATCCATGACTTTGCGGGTAGATGTGCGCATCTAGCGAGGCTTTGTCGATCCAGTGGCTTGCCGGAACTTGTACCGAAGAAAAGGAATAAAGAGAAAGACCATTGATGAACCTAACTACATGAATTAGCATCCTACTGTGACGCCATCTTCTACACCACATTGCATAATATCGATAATCAATAAAATTTTACCTTTCTCTTTTCAAAGCTTCACAGCTTTCACTATTCTTATAGATCTTTAAACATTATTTAGATCAGGCACATTATGGGCAAATTATACTAGGATAATGTATTTTTAGGTTTTAACAATTGTAACTGTTTACAAATGACACCAATCGTACTATTTCTTCTCCATCTTCTCGAATATTACTTTTACGTCATACTGACCGTACTAATAGTTTTTAAGGAACTTCTATAAAAAGAAACAACACATAAATTAATCAGCAAACACTTTTAACAATCAAATTAGATACTTTTTAATAAATTTCGCTAATCACGACGCGCACTACTATTTCGTCCGCTGATTGAGACAGAAAAGAGCTTTCTTAGCCATGGCCGAGTATTTATAAGATTTCAATTGTAAGAACGGAATGCAAAAATCATAATATGAACTGATTTTACATTGAACATTTTCCTCCTTACCTCACATGTACATCCGTGCGCCTCACTGGCGTACTCTACACGGAGAAACACGTTTACTCATTAATGGGTACTTTTTCTTTGCTATCTCTTTCCCTCTGCTGAAAAATTTACCCATTTTGAGAGAATAAGTGGATCTACTCATTTAAATGAGTAAATCCACTTATTCTCCCAAAATGGGTAAATTTTTCAGCAGAGAGAAAGAGATAGCAGACAAAAAGTACCCATTAATGAGTAAACGATTTTTACCGGGTATGTGTAGCGCTTGACATCATTCTGACATGCTATTGTTTTGACAGAGTATTCACACCACTGCAAATGAGTGTTGTCACGAAAGGAAAGAATGAGAGTCATGATGCTGTCAGTTTATTTTATTAGGGTGGGACATGAATTTGAGCTTGCGGTAGAGCCAGCAAGATACATACAGGAAGGAGGATTACAAGCCTCTTGAAAAAAACTTACGAGCCTCTTGAAAGGAGGTTTTCATGCCTCTTGAAGGGAGGCCTCAGTGCCTCTTGAAAGCGGTTTTCGAACCAATTAAAAATATAGGATTCTGAGCATATTAAAAGTACGCTTCCAAGCCCCTTGAAAAGAGAATTCCAAGCTTTTTAAAGTAGCTTCCGAGCATCTTCCAAGGAGTCTTCCAAGCCTCTTAAAAGTTAGCCACCGCGCCTTTTGAAAAGGGGCTTCCAATCCATTTGAAGGGAGGCTTCCGAACATCTTGAAGGGAGGTTTCCGAGCTTCTTAAAAGATAGCTTTCGAGCCACTTAAAAGGACGCCTCTGAGCCTTTTGAAATTAGGCTTCCAAGCATCTTGAAAAAAGAAAAAAAAAAATTCCGAGTCTTTTGAAGGGAGGCTTCCGAGTCGCTTGAAAGGAGACTTCTGAGTCTTTTAAAAGGCGACTTCCGCACAACTTGTTAAAAGGCTTCCGAACCACTCGAACGAAAGCCTCCGAGCCTCTTGAAAGGTGGTTTTCGAGCCATTTTAAATTAGGCTTTTGAACTTCTTAAAAAAGGCTTCCGAACTTCTTGAAAAAAGGCTTACGAGCCTCTTGAAAGGATGCTTCAAGCTGCTTGGATGGAGGGTTCCGAGAAGCGTAGATGGCTGTTTCCAATTCTTTTACAACGAAGCAACTGAGGACTCCTTTCCTTCAGACTCTAGATTCTGGTTCAGAAGCATGTTAACATATTATTCAATATGTTGTTTCAAATAGGTAGATTCGATTGAGGATTTTTAAAATTTGTTCATTTAACGTTTTTTTCCTTTTCATCTTTTGTCGCACAGCCCTTCACACACTGTGCTGGTTTTGTGGGCAGAACTCAATAGGCTTTGATAACCAATCACCATCAATTTCATTTACAAGAAAAAGCTTCCACTATTACGTATTCTTGTACGAGGTACCCCTAGGGGTACATAAACTCCAGGTTGAGAACCGCTATTATAGAGGAACGCGATTCAGATATATGTATCTGGCAGCACTGTACTGTCGCTAACGGGAAAGGGTCGTTTGACCGAAACCCATTTGACCGAATACCACTAGGCCGAACAAACCATTACGCTGAAAGTCATTTGGCCGAATAAGACATTTGGCCGAATAGGACAATTGGCCGGATAGGACGTTTGGCCGAATGGGACATTTGGCCGAAAAGGACGTTTGGCCGTATAGGACATTTGGCCGAAAAGGACGTTTGGCCGAAAAACGCGTTTGGTCGAATAGGACATTTCACCATTGGCCGAATTGAACATTTGCTCGAATAGGACATTTGACGGAACATGTCTTACTTCTCGCTTCGCGCTACTCACTTTCAACAGTGAGAAGTGAGAAATGAGGAGAGAGAAATGAGACGTCTAATTCCCGTTGGATGCGTTATTTTTACAGAAGGAAACGCATTAACCATTGCTTTTCAAAGGGCAAGCCATGAATCCAAATGACGGGAAACAAATATCATTGCTTTATTCTCAGCTAATGCATGCTTTCTGCAAGACAATTTTGTCTTTTTAATATTATTATCAACCGGTGTTATATTCACTATTTAGAATTTTTCCGCTTAGTCAAACAACTTATTTAGTGAACTCCTAAAAAAAGATGCCCAATGTTCATTATGGCAAATTACTCTCACTTTTTACTTTGTTCATAATTATGCCAAGTGACCGTTATGCCATTTGACCTTATGAAGAAGGCTTTATGCCAAATGACTTTATGCCGTTTCGGCCAAATGACTTTCGAGCAAACAGTCCATCTTTATATTGGGACGTATACTTCAGATTGGGTAGTTTGACACGCTTCTTCTTTTTCTTCTTCAATGGCTCTACATTCCCACTAGAACTTGGCCTGCTTTTCAACTTGGATTCTATAAGTATTTCTTTAGATATTAATTGAAAGCCTTTCTATATCAGCCATTGCATGAGTATGTATCTGGTGTGGCAACTACAATGGATACACTATACCCAGGGTGACGAGAAAGTTTCCAACCCGAAAACATCCTAGATCGGACCGAGAATCGAACTCGCCATCTCCCGTTTGGCAATCCTACGCCTTTGCTTGCCAGGGCAACAGGAGACTGGAGACGATTTCCTTCACTTTATTCTTGATTTTTACATAGGAGATAGGGGACTCTCCCGTCGAAGATTAAAACTAACGGGTTGACTGAAGGAATAAAGAAAAACCATCCAGCCGTTTTTATGTTATGCGGATACGAACACAGACCAACTCGTTTTTATTATATGATGGATAACCCGAACTATAAAACTAAATCTACATATCAAATTTGAGTAAGAGAGAGGGGAAAATTGACTTAATTCGACTGCTGAATAAAACGAACTCCCACAGCATCTCGACTAGGCAGGCAAAACAAAATTATAACTTAATTGCAACATTGTCAATTATTTATTTAAAAAAGTGATATAAATGAGTTATTAAAATTTGCATCGGTATTTTTTTTAACAAATTGTAACAAATCTAGTTGCGTTTCAAAGTTTTGTTAGAAGTTTTAAATCGTTTAACAACATCCTGAACCTAGCTTATGACTCCCTTTGTTAGGAAAACTGTTGACCTCAGTAACACAGCATGATATAAATTTGTTATTCTCTCCTGCTTGGAATTGCTTCTACTGTAACAGCACCCCACAACTAGGCACGTATGTAGCTGCATCAACCAGCAGTTTGCCACTAATCACGGACGATTGCTTTTAATTTCCTAACAGTGCAATTATTGTGTGCCTGCTCGGATTCGCCGTTGGGTCTTAATTCTTTGCCTTCCTGGTAGATATTGCATGATTGCTGCCCCTTGAGGAAATGCATGTTGCGAAAAACTGGTGCTTCTCTCTCGTTTGTACTCGGAAGCCTTGCAATTATAGACTAAACATGCCGGTAGCTACCATTTAAATTGCTCCCCAAGGTCAACGAAGAGGAAACAACTTTAATTGGTATCGCTTGATTCGAGATTTAAAATCCGTTTCGTATTCCCGGAAGCTCGTGTCAATTACGTGGTGTACAAGAAGTGATAGGTTCGTACAGTTTTTCCGTTCGTGATATTCCTAATTGCAAAAAAGCCATTCCTCGTTAGATTTGTAACCGAAAAACGAAAACAATTTGCTAGCGTACATTTGCTGCGTTAAAAAAATGTCTAAAGGGAGAAACGATTCAACGTATGTGTAATGATGGTAGATGGACCGTTTTCTTTGAAATATGATCTCTGCCTAACAAAAGCGCAAAAACAACCTCCTAAATCAAATACCCACGACGACGAAGCTCTCTGCCAAACGACGTAGGTATTTAGCATGGAACGCATTTAGGAATATATAATGGAATATGCTGTGCATTCCTCAGAATGGGGGTGCGAAAATATGGGTCTGATTCGCACAGGGGTGAATTTTAAAGGGAAATAAATTTAGATGAAAGACTTTGATTGTTACTGATGCTGTTACTGTTACCGCTTATACTAATATTGTTATTGTGGAAATAAGAACATTAGCAATGTTCAAAGAACGATATTTTTTTTGGAAAGTTTCAAAAATGTATAAAAATATTGTATTAACCAAACCATTGAGTTCTACCCTTCCAGTACATAATCGTTGAAGCCAACCTCACCTTCCGAACCCGTGAAAAATACAATCAGACAAAAACAGGAAACCCTTCATCTTTCTCGAACCATGCAAAATATGGTCAGTTGCTACCAGTTTAGTAGCGCTTCAGATTTTATTTCAGATTACCGTTCTTCCCCAGTAGGTATGGCTTAGTGTTTTTCTGTCACCAGTTTTTTTTTGCATTTTTACCGCCTGTGTTCTTCACTTTTCAAACAATATGTAAATGCATTAGGAGACAACAGCCATGGGAGGTTCCCCACCCTTGGATCCCTGGTACTCGGTCGTACATACCCGGTTCGGTTTCCAAAATGGAATAAATTGTTTCCAAGCTGGCAGCTAGCAGGCAGCCAAATAACAATGCGCCTCGCTAGTGTAGATAAAAACTGATTAAATCACTCAATAGCAGCGATGCTAAATTCCTTCAATGTGTTTTACGAGTTATACGCACATACAGACATTTTCCAAGCTTGTCGTCCCATTAAATCTTAAATGAAATGCAGATCATACAATCTGATCCGGT
This sequence comes from Armigeres subalbatus, assembly GCF_024139115.2. Lineage (NCBI taxonomy): Eukaryota > Metazoa > Arthropoda > Insecta > Diptera > Culicidae > Armigeres > Armigeres subalbatus. The sequence goes on along the minus strand of NC_085140.1, from coordinate 327,571,082 downwards.
CACCCTTCTGTTAGTGAAGAATGGTAAACAGCTGAACCATGCATGGTGGACAGCCCCTTCACTCACTCTTTCGCTCTTCCAGACAAAAAGACCCAACATTTTTAATATTGTTTAAAAGGCCGTTGCTTCGTTTCACTGTTCCACCAATGGGGGTTCTTGTTCTGAAAAATGTAATTTGATATAACGTAGTCAACAAATGGCACTGATGTGAACTGTCGAACACCGAGCGTCTCTGGTGGGAAAATTCGCACTCAATCAGCTTCAAACCCCCGGGAATTTCGCATTCAATAGAACGTATGGTCGACAAGCAATTCTTCAGAGCTATGTCTATTTGTCTGTGGTCCGATTCTCGGCAGTAGGAAATTTATTGCGCTTAAATGGATCGTTATGTGGCCGTCGTCAGAAGTTACGCGCTCGCGGGGGAGATGCCCCATTGCATTGGCCGGATGCTGGATCTTCCAGGGCAGTCGGTTGGGGATCCCGCAGCCATGCCGAGAAGTACCCAAACAGTGTAGTACAGTAGTGGAAAGCGAATCGTGTCGAGTCGAGGGAGTGATAAATTTTATTATATATTGTGAAGAGCTTCTCGCCACAACTTCACTTTCGGGAGTTTGCCGGCAGGCGACTACCGGCCGAGCGTGGTATAGGGAAAATAAAAACTTGGGACATTTCTTATTTTTCAGTTCTGCCGACCATGGTTTGTAGGGAAAGTTTTGTTTTCGGCATTTTGTGGGTGTGCAAAAGAGCACTTCCTGCATAAAGTGGCAAATATTAGCCACAAACGATGCTGTTGGGGAATTCTCAGGGGAAGGTTGATTTAATTTCAAGTGATTCCATAACTTTGCACAAATTCTTATAAGTTAAATTATGCTACTTGAGAATTGATAGCAAATCATCACTGCATGATTTATGTGGAGCTGATGTAGTCCATCTGGTCAAATGTATGAAATTCTGAATAACATTTTTAGAATTTCATGGCGCAAAAGCAAATAGTTAAGAATAGAAATATAGAAATGCTTTGTAGAAAACTCATACATGTTGTCGGACAAAAACGTTTCAAAACATATGTCTATCCGGTACAAAGTTAGACGACATTTTTTATCGAAAATGGATTTTGTCGAGATCCAGATCCGAACTTCAGAAGTAATGCGCTAGATTCACATAAAGATGCTCTAAACAACGCATCATTTAGTTTGACAGATAAAACTTTCGAATTCTAATTTGGTGCTACGCCGACAATAATTCGACTTGTATCTTTGACATTAAGCAGGGTAAAATACGACATTGACAGCGTGTGACTATTATTAGTAGCCTTAGCAACATTTGCATGTTTCAACAAAAATACATCACTTTAGGTAAGATGAGAAAAATCTCGCTCTGGTAGTTCCCAGAGGGGTATTTCTCAAGAATTTTATTTGGTTCACTTTAACAAAAGTGAACTGAATAATATGAAAAGTTTGGAAAAGGCCTGTATTAAGGCTCCCCCAAACCGAAGCAGAAGAAACCGGGGGCAGCAGGGACTTTGTCCAAGGGCTTGACGACCCCTCCCCATGGCCACTGCGAGTTAGACCGGAACCATCGTCCCTAACCCCTAATCCCAAGGCGTCAAGCGACCCGTGCCGAGGGGATGCATGGCCAGGGGGGTGAAATAATAAGCTAGGCCTTTAACGGAGCCTGTGGGGTACCTGGGCACCCTACACAGTAATTGTCCCTTACCGCGTCATGCTGGGCTCTGGCGTGGTGGACCTCTTTTCCCGAGCAACTCGTGGGACCAAAATGGAAAACCAAGTCAATTCTTCAATTAGTGGTAGTAGTGTAGGCGACAACCCCTTCGCAAGAGGTGGGTTGTTCAGGTCTCCGCCTAGGAGGCCAGAGGCAATAGTCGGCAGCTCAGTGCGCAGCGCCAGCGTGGGTCACTCAACCTTCCTCTCGGCTAGAAAAACGCCGGTAGGAGTTATTGACGGCCCATGGCTTGTGGAGGCGATGAACCGCAAACGCGATGGGCTTTCGGCCTTCGAGGTGGCGACGGAACAGCTGGACGCTATCATCGACTTTGCGTCATCGAAGCATAATATCAGCAAGGACCGCAAGAGGAGCTTGCAGAAACTACGAAAGTCGATGCTGGACGCCAAGCTGGAGAGGGCGGTCGGGACGGCTAAGTGTAAACCCGTGAAATCGGTGGAGTCGAGGTCTACCCAGACTGAGGCCCAAGGATTCGCGGACTCGGGCAAGGTCGAATCGACCGAAGGCGTGCCAGCGAAGACGGTGGTGCCAAAGTCTACCCAGACTGAGGCTCAAGTATTTGCGGGTACGTCGGGGGTGAGCAGACACAAAACAACGGAGCAGACACAAAAACGGGGGAGACAGTCTCCAGGGGATGAGCTCCCTGGGGGCCGCTCCAAAACGCAGAGGGTTACTACCCCGAACAAGGGTAGTGGGGCTGGGAAGCTGAATCCCGGTCAGGTACCTCCAAAACCGGGGGAGGAAGGACCTGAAAAGGTCCGTCCACTCAGGAAAGACGGTAGTAAGGGGTTACGGCAGGCTGAAAGTTCTCAGCCGCACCAGACCAGGGAAATAGAGGGGGATGACGCCTCCTGGACCCTGGTCAAGAACAAGAGGAAACCGAAGACGTCAAGGGCCGAAAAGAAGGCCCAGGCGAATGAGGGTAGCAAGAAGTCTAGGGTAGGCGCCAATCGCTCCAGGGGCGATGCGCTAGTCATTACGGCGGACGAGGCTAAGTACTCGGATGTTTTGAAGGCGATGAGGAGTGACGTCAAGCTCGGTGAACTCGGCGCCGACGTACGTCGAATAAGACGTACCCGGATGGGCGAGATGATACTCGAGCTGAAGCGGGGCGTCTCGCAAAAGGGCGCCGCCTACAAGAAGTTGGCGGAGGAAGTCCTAGGCGAGACGGTCAAGGTGACTGGCACTCACGGCACTCACGACGGAGGTGAATCTAAGGGTTAAAGACCTGGACGAGGTCACCGAAGTCGAAGAGCTCGTCACGGCACTGCGGCGGCAGTGTGAAGTGGAGACGCCCACCGCAGCCGTTCGGCTACGGAAAGGTCCGGCAGGGACACAGGTAGCATTGGTTCGGCTATCTGCAGCGGATGCCTCAAGGTAGTCAAGTTAGGGAGCGTCAAGGTGGGATGGTCGGTATGCCCTGTGGGCATATACGAGCAACCCGAAGTTTGCTTCAAGTGCCTGGAACCGGGGCACAAGCAATGGGACTGCAAAGGCCCTGACAGAAGCAATCTCTGTCGACGCTGTGGATTGGAGGGACATAAGGCACAATGCTGCACGAACCCTCCCAATTGTTTGATTTGTTCCAGCAAAGCTGTGAACAGCAAGCACCCCATGGGGGTTCGATGTGCCCGGCGTTTAAGCGTGCTGCAAAATCACAGTGCAGGTAACGCAGCTGGCTTGCTCGGCCTCGCCCGAGTGTTTGGTGTGCGCAGGTTTAGAGGAAACGACGGAACACGAGTTGTTCGTGTGCTCACGTTTTCGCGCAATGCGTGACCACATGCTTGCCACATGTGGCCTGGACACTACCCCGGACAACCTAGTTCGGAGGATGTGTAAAGATGAAGTTGGCTGGAACGCCGTTTTATCGGCTATCGCCCAAATCGTCTCGGAGCTACACAGAAGGTGGCGCGTGGACTCAAGGATGGCTAGTTCAGGCGCAAATAAGAGGTGGTCCAAGGGATCGGAGTTGGCTTCATGGGTCATACCGGTGGTCATGCTCTGTGGTCGAACTCGATCCTTTTATCGAACATGTGGCCACGCGAAGAACAACATGATATCGTCGCTTTCGCGGCGTCGGTCAACCGGGCGGGTTCCGAGCCCGAGGACGGAAAGGGGTCCTCGTCCTCGATACCTTTTTTCTGGTACGGCTACTCTTAGCCCTCGAGGAATCTTCTACGATACCCAGAAGAGGAATCGGTTAAACCCTCAGACTGCTGGTCTGACCAACGGCAATCAACGAGGTGGGCTCAAAAGGCCTCGTTTGGTCCTCGAGTCCCAGGGTCGTTTTTCGAGGATGTGTGGGGGGGGTTTTCGGACCTTGTTAAGTATGGATTGGGGGTTAGTTTTAGAACATTTAATTTACTCACTTACAGTGTTTTACAGAAGCTCGTGTCGAACAAGAATGGTCGCAGTCGTCACTGCGGGGATGCGAGCTGCCGACCGTTTAACGAGGGCATCGGGGTGGTTCATGGACGGGTACGGAGCAGGCAAAATGTTGGCGGGGAATGCGGCACGGTGCACAGCGAACAGGCGATGAAGACGTACAGCTTACCAGTATCGGGCGATCGAACAGCTTGGCGGCGGGGCTTTCAATGGCTTCGGCTTGATCGAGCAAACGTTCGGTGGCGTAACAGCGGTTGAGAATATACGGGAAAAATACAGGTTCCCGACGACCACGCCGGAGTGGCGTGGTGGCGCAAAAAGTAAGATGGCTTCGCTTTGCTGGTAGAGGACTCACGACGGTCAAACCGCGAGTGGTTGTTGCACACGGTAAAGCGGAGGGGTGGAACTGACTCCAAGATGGCTTCGATTTGCTGGTGACGGACTCACGACGGTCAAACCGCGAGTGGTTGTGGCACCTGTTAGAGTGGCAGAGTGGAACTGACTCCAAGATGGCTTCGCTTCGGTGGTGGGGACGGTTGTGCGGCGGCAACTCCGTGATAGAGGGAGGCACGAGAAGAACACAATACCGACTTACGTAGTTCACTATACCTCGGCGTGGTTGCGTTGGGTCCAAGGGTTCCGGATCCCGAAATCTCACCAAAAATCCACTTTAGTCCTTCTTGGGGGAATAACTCCCTACGGCTATCAACTTGTCGATGTGCCGAAATACAGCGATCACTCGAAATTCCGATTAGTTTTAAAACTTTCGATCTTTCTCGTTCGGCGGTTGGGATCCAAGTCCCTACACATTTTTTCTGTTCCCATCCCCGAGGTTCGCTCCCTTTCATTCTGCCCCACTTTCCGGGTGGACCTTGGAAAGGCATATCCGCTTTTCTTTCCGCTGACGTTCTGTCACACCACGGTTATCGCTACCATTAACGAATCTGGTTCTGTCATAACGCCCACCTTGGTAGCGCCGTACCGAGTAATAGGGTTCTAAAACCTTCACCCGCTCCAAAAACCACAACAAGGCGGTGAAAATCGCTAAATATTTGTATTGTTTTTCTCTCTACTAAATTAAACAATTTTGTAACCATTTGTCGGTTACAGTGTGTGCCGCCCAAATGAACAATTGCATCATATGATTGATGCAATGTTCAAAGCAAATACCAAAACCGAAGCTATTCAGGTTGGTATCAAATTTACTCGAAAAACCCAGATTAATCCACCTAGCAGTGATGATGCCTTTCTCGTGCATTATAAAATATATTGAAAGAATCACATTAGAAAGGTCAAAAAAGCTCTTTAGAAGAATAGATCACATTTTTTCGATCATTTTGCATGTTTTTGCATTAGTTAAAATGTATTGCCACCATTTCCGAATTTTTTTTTCGGTTTTGAATTTTTTTTTCCAAGGGGGGACCCTTGGGAAAAAACAATGATTTTTCAATAATTCCGAAATGCAATGTCCGATCGAGCCAATTTTCAATAGCAAACAATGGGACCGCATTCCCCGTCGAATGCAACTTGTTGCGAGTAAATCGGATAATGCTAAGTTCCAAAAAGTGTGTCTACAAAATTTGTACACATACACACATACACACACACACACACACACACACACACACACACACACACACACACACACACACACACACACACACACACACACACACACACACACACACACACACACACACACATACATACATACACACATACAGACATCACCTCAATTCGTCGAGCTGAGTCGATCGGTATATGAAAATCGGCCCTCCGGGCCTCCTATCAAAATTTTGTTTTTAAAGCAATATTATAACCTTTACGTACACTTAGTGTACGAGAAAGGCAAAACTGTTATTGGACTTGATCCAGATAATTCTTTGAAATTTTTAAATTGATGCCCGCTTTTTAAAAACTAAGGAAGATGAATTATTCAACTTCCTATCAGTTTATAATGTGCACATTGCCATTATAACTGAAACATATTTAAAACCTGAACTTTTCATCAAAAGAGATCCAAATTATTTTATTTACCGAAATGATCGTCTTGACAGTGCCTGTGGTGGGCTCGCCATTGTCATTAATAGACGTATCAAACATAAATTATATTCATCGTTTGAAACTAAAGTTTTCGAAATGTCGGGAGTTTCTGTTGAAACAAATTTTGGACAATTCTCTTTTATTGCTGTCTACTACTATCTACTCGCAACAAATCCATTTTTTTTTTTCATTATTGGTGGCTTCAATGCCAAACACCGTTCATGGAATAATGCTCAAAGCAATTCCAATGGTAAAATTTTATTTGAAGATTGTTCTGCGGGATATTATTCTATTTGTGTAACCTGCAACTGCGCCAGGAAATCACCCAAAGCACATCACTGCACTTGGCGGAGAGATCGCCTTACTCGGGTCACTGTTAGACTCGCACTGGGGGAGAACGATGCTTGGCTGCTTGCTCATCATCAACACCAAGCCGTATATAATATAGAGCGGTATATAACAGGGCTGTCTCGCCCCACACATCCCCCTTTCTCTCCGGATTTTTTTTTGTGTCGTGCAATTATACATTATTTGGTTTGTCCCCGTAACGCTGGGTAGACACCTTCGCGTGGTGTGTTACTGTGTAAGATCTACCAAGGTCATATTGTCAGGTCAGCTACAGGCAAATCCTGACCCAACGAATTCCTTCCCTAATATCCAACTCCGTGGTACTTATGAGGGTGTCGCTGAGTCGGGGGCCTCTCATTTAGTAAGTGCTACATCAACACTTCCTTCCCCTCCCAAGTTACAGTGAAGATGGGCGTGGCCAGGAGTAGTAATCCTCATGCTTTTGTGATTTTGTATCCTAGATTGAAATCAAGGACCACACCCACCTAGATTTCTGATAGCAATCTGAATAAGGATTTCAAGAGAAAAACATGAGTATCACTTGTGTCCAATCTACGAAGTTTACCGTAACAATGCTATGCTATGCTATGCAATTATACCTTCTTTGGTTTTCTCTTTTATTGTATATGTATTTTCGAGCTTCTATTTTATTCATTTCTCGGTGATAATACCGCTATATAGATTTAATTTTCGAACGCAACATATGACGTTCCAAGGTCAAAAAATTGAAAACCATTTTCACCGAAATATTTCCGGTGTGAACAATTGAAGTTTCCTCTGAGGGTCTGTTCCATCTGCACTCCCCAAGATGGTTCACCGCACTTCACTTTCAAAGACTCCAAGTACACGTTGGTTGCGTGTATTGCCTTGGTCTCCTGCCCGTAAAGGGCTACCGGTCTGTTGAGCGTTTTGTAGATTGTCAATTCGGCCGAAGCGTCTTATGGAGTGTAAAGTAAGTACGAATTCGTACCACAATGTACCTCCATTTTCGTCAGAACTCAATCGTTTCTTTTGTGACGGACACTGCCTGCGGAATAATGGTATTGTGGTTTAAAAAGTACCGCGACGCAGACCGTGGTAATAGGTTTGTGTTTCGATCGACCAATGCCGATGAATTTGCGATGAAAATGGTAGAAATTCACACCATCGCCGAAGAGATAGACGGAATTCCAGTCTGGTTTGTCAAGAAGCTGATGCCGTTCATTCTATCGCTGCTGGTTTATCTTTACAATGTCATTATGGCGACCGTGACAGGACACGAACCTGCAATCTTCGGACTTCGTATCCGAAGATTGCAGGCTCGTGTCCTGTCACGGTCGCCAAATGTGTAACCTGCAACTGCGCCAGGAAATCACCCAAAGCACATCACTGCACTCCGCGGAGAGATCGCCTTATTCGGGTCACTGTTACACTCGCACTGTGGGATAACGATGCTTGGCTGCTTGCTCAACATCAACACTAAGCCGTATATAATATAGAGCGGTATATAACAGGGCTGTCTCGCCCCACACACTATTGAATATCCCAGTTGTTGCCGAACAGCACAGAAGTCACCGATCTTTCGGCACAGCAATAAATACACATTATATTGCGTCATGCTAGAAAGCTACATATATTCCATATTAACATTAAATAGTACGTAAAACATTATAAATCAATACTTACATCTTCGGTGTTTCACTATGCAGCAACGGAAATGTTATTTTCCGTCACTCCCGTGCAGCTGCTTCATTTACTCTCATTAGATATTTTGTTTGAAGCAGAAGAACACCGAAGATGCACACACACACAAATTATTTCTAATTCTACTCATACTCAGGGGTTCACAATTCTATTCCCACGTAACAATCCTCCCGTAACACTTTGATTAAGCTACATATCGAAGTTTTACTTATTTTGTACATCGCTCAGATAATCTTACGTGAGAATTTCAAGTTGGCCGCTATAGTTGAACGAACGAACTCAAGTAGGCTAAATGTACCAGTTGTGGCTATAGCACCAGTTGTCGCACTAGTGCTTTATATGCCAAATGGCCAATCAAATCATCGCAAACCAAGTTCATATCGATAAAGCATATTCATATGATACGATAACACCTTTGATCTCCTCCAAAACAAGCAAAACATAATTGTAAAAATTGATTTTGCTTAATTTTTGACGTCCTTTGCACCAGTTATCGCACTAGTGGTCCCTATTTGGCCAGTCCCATAAGAAAACAATGGGATTTGCCAAATAAGGAACCAAAATTAAGAATAGTGCCACAACTGGTGCATGCGTTCCTATTATGGATTAATTAATTATGAGGATAACAACAATTTTATTGTGGTTTTCACAGGAGCAGGAAGTAAAACCTTTCCCTTGATATATAAAGTTCACCCAAATGCCTTTTACTTATTTTTTTTAAAAATAGTTGTTCTTATGTATGGCGACAATTGGTACACCCACCCTACATTGGATATTGCGTTTTCCACTTCAACCTGTGAGACGTGTATTTGTGCTGGTCTCCTCATGACCCTACGGTGCAAATTCGCTTTGTAGAACGATCCGAATTAACCTGCTTCGCATTTACAATGTTATGGAAACTCATATGTGAATATGTACGTTATGTGGAAGATATTGATTTGAAAAATGTATTGGAGGTAACCACTTTCCCTTCGATGGGACTCGAACCCATGACCCTACAGTACGCTAGACTGGTGCTTTAACCAACTAAGCTACGAAGGACCTCCGTCGGCCTTCGCAACCTAGCGGCTACTGAACGAGCTCGAGATTCCCAAATTGGACGCATAGTCAAATCACTCGCAATCCATTTCTCAAGCCAATACTTCCACATGTGTATTGTACACGTCCACATTAGAGGAGCGTGAGTATTTAGAATGTCTGGCGGCTATACACATTCTTCATCAGCAACGGTACTGATCAAGTGAGGTTGTGTAAGCATTTGCCAGTCGGTCGTCAAGCTCAGACCCGACCGCATTGCGTAGGCAAGAGCACGCAACTCAGGTTCAGTTCAATCAAAGTTAATTGCCTATTTCCGGGGATTAAACCACCCGACTTGGACGTTAATTTACAATGTTATGGTAACTCATATGGACTCGAACCCATGACCCTACGCTTCGCATTGTCCAGTATTGTGCTTCCAGTTGAAAACCGAAGTGAGCTCTCGCGACGATTGAGTGCGCCATGATGCGCACTAGTCGCGACGTAGTTGCGACAAAAGGAAACGGAAGAAAACTCGATTGTCGCGAGAGCTCACTTCGGTTTTCAACTGGAAGTACAATATACAGTGGAGACATCTGTCCAGTTCCAGTGGTAGCTTTTGTTGTTCTCTGGTTCAGCATCGAACGATCTCTACACGATGTGCGTGGTGCGTCTATATGTGATCAGAATGATGTTCTTTTGTTTAGCGGCTTATATCGGACCGTGTGAGCAACAATTCAACAGATTCCCGTGCATCTCGCGGTGGAAATCTATTTTGAACTTTGGTGTACTACGGCGCCATCCGATGAACATCAGTTTGATGAATAAAGGGCGACGAAGCGAGAATCGCGAGAGAGCTCCAGGAAACGTTTGTATTTGGTGATCGATTTGCAGCTTCCTTTGCAAACTAGGCAGCTATCGGCTGCAGTTTTCGCGTTGGATAGCGCTACGGAGCGATGACCTTTCGATACTTCCACGGTGTGAGCATTGGCGAAAGAGTTGCTCTTCTTGACTGTGCGTGAATCGTTACGCAGAATTTTGAATTCGAGTGTGGTGTGGGACGCCGCTGCAGTAGCCCACGGAATATCCCTTAACTCCGCGCTACTCAAAGGACCGGATCAACTCAGCGAGCTGTTTACCATACTGGTACAATTCCGCGAATGCCGGGTCGCTCTAACTGGAGATGTGCGCGAAATGTTCCTGCAAGTACTCAAGCGTCCGGAAGACCAGCAGTGTAAGAAATTCCTCTGGTATGGTGAAGATGGGACCCTCTCCATATACGTTCTCCAGGTGATGATATTCGGGGCCTCCCCTAGCAGCTCGTGAAAAAACCGAAACGCTGAGTGCTTCAAGGGGCATTATCCAGCGGCGGTTGAAGTGATCCGAAACAGCACTACGTTGACGACATGCTGGTGAGTGTGGCAACAGAGAATTAAGCTGTTGAACTCGCATTGCAAGTGAAGAAGGTACACGCAGCTGGCGGCTTCGAAATCCGTAATTGGATTAGCAACTCCAAACGCGTTGCTGAGGCCTTAGAGGAGAACAATACTAAAGAAAAGAACCTCGATCTTTTACCGGAATTAGCCACGGAGAAGGTGCTCGGTATGTGGTGGTGCACCAACGTAGACACCTTTACCTACAAGGTTGTGTGGGACCGATACGGCCGAGCGCTGCCGGAGGGCCAACACTGGCCAACAAAACGACAAATGCTGCGTATACTTATATCCGTGTTCGATCCGATGGGGCTAATTGTCCAATTTCTAATGTATTTGAAAATACTCCTTCAGGAAGCCTGGCGCTCCGGCATCGGCTGGGATGATCAAGTCGATGAAACCATTTTCGAAAGATGGCAAACCTGGCTCAACGTTCTTCCATCAATTGAAAAGATAAGCATTCCACGGTGCTACGTCAGCAGAAATAGTATTCACCACGGTGATGTGCAGCTCCACACGTTTGTGGATGCTAGTGAAAACGGTATAGCGGCCGCATGCTACCTTCGGTTCAACCATGAGGACGACCTGGAATGCAATATAATTGCCGCAAAAACCAGAGTCTCTTCTTCATTGGCATTACATCCCCCACTGGGACTTTGCCACCTCGCTGCTTAGTGTTCATTACAGTCATTTATTGCGAGGTTTCTAAGCCAAGTTACCATTTCTGCATTCGTATATCATAAGGCTAACACGACGATACGTTTATGCCCAGGGAAGTCGAGACAATTTTCAAACCGAAAATCACTTGAACCGGCACCGGGAATCGAACCCAGCCACCCTCAGCATGGTCTTGCTTTATAGCCGCGCATCTTACCGCACGGCTAAGGAGTTTCAAGCGGCATTGATTGGATCTCGCCTGGCTCGAACACTCTCCGAAGCCCTCACGATCCGCATTACCCATCGAGTCTTCTGGACTGACTCCCAAGATGTCCTGTGCTGGATCAGATCGGATCACCGCCGTTACTCACCATTTGTAGCGTTTCGGGTTAGCGAAATTCTCGAGCTGACGGATATGACTGAATAGAGGTACGTTCCCACCGATTTGAACGTTGCCGATGATGGCACAAAATGGAAAGGACTTCCAAATCTGAAACTTCAATCCAGATGGTTGAACGGCCCACATCTCGCAGAAGATCATTGGCCACGCGCATCAAAAGGCTCACGAACCACCGACCTTGAACTCCGTCCAAGTGCAATGGCACACTTCACCGCATCCGATCTCATCGTACAAGTGAAAGACTGCTCCAATTGGGGTCGATTAGTTCAAGTTGTTGCGTTTGTGCAACGTTTCTCCAATATTTGTAAATTAACTTGAAGAAGTCTATAATAAGCTGCCCTCTTTCTAGCTCAGAAATAAGCTTGGCTGAAGCATATCTACTACGCCAGGTGCAGTTGGAGAGATATCCCGATGAAGTCGCTCTTCTACAACGATCACAGCATGATCCGGCGCCACTCAAAACACCATTGTCTAAATCAAGTACTCTGCATAAAAAATCACCTTGGCTGGACCAGAATGGAGTTTTGCGAATGAGAGGCCGCATCACCAACTGCGATTACGCAACCGAAGACGCCAAACATCCAATCATCCTTCCGCGTGACCACCCTACCACCAAGTTGATCATTGCACATTTCCACCAAAAATTCCACCACCAGAACCATGAGACCGTGATTAACGAAATTCGACAGAAATATAGTGTTCCGCAACTTCGCACAGCCTTCACCAACGTCCGAAATATCTGCCAACGCTGCAAGAACCACCGAGTCGTTCCACGAGTGCCAATTATGGTGGATCTACCGGTAGCTCGACTCACTGCTTTCGCACGCCCCTTTACTTCATCTCGCGAAGAGGGAAACCAAGAACAATCCACAGTGATCGAGGGACGAATTTTATTGGAGCAAACCGAGAAATGAACGAATAATGAGAGAGTTTATTGGTGCAGATACAAGCTGGCAGTTTCTTCCTCCTGCTTTACCCCATATGGGTGGTACATAGTTGGGAGCGCTTAATCGGCAGCGTCAAGAAAAAAATGATGGCGATCCTACCAATGAGAAAATTGACAGACGAGGTCTTGCGAAACCTTCTCAAAGAAGTAGATAACACTATCAATTTCCGACCGTTGACCCACGTTCCGGTAGACGACGATTTGGCCCCTGCTCTAACACCCAACCATTTCTTGCTTGGATCGTCGAACGGAATGAAACCACTCTGCACCTTAGATGACCATGGTTACGCACCACGTTACGGTGGCTGTCCCAAGTTCAGGCCAATCTATTCTGGAGGCGGTGGATTAACGATTAGCTATCTGAAATAACCCGCCGCACCAAGTGGTTCACCGACACAAAACCAATAGAAGAGAACGATGTGGTAGTGATTTTGGACCCAAAACTGCCTCGGAACTATTGGCTGAAAAGCAGAATCATCTGTACCCGACCTGGACGAGATGGACAACCAAGATCTGCAACAGTGAGAACAACAACAGTATCTACGAACGTCCGGTAGCTAAGTTGGCTGTGCTTGACGTGCGGCGCGAAGCGAAGTAAGCTGACCAAAAAGGCCACCGTACCTGGGAGACTGTTGGCGGTTTCACGCCAGTTCCTGTATAAATCACAGTGTCTATACCTAATCGCCGCAACAAAATATGTTCGTATATGAGATGGATTGAACGGCCGCATTGCTTCTGTGTGCGGTGAGTTATCATGTTATCAGATAGACCTAATGATATAGGAGCTAGAACAAAAGCGTGAAAGCATGCCTGCAAAGTAAACATTTAGTTGTGGAATCATTGAAATATTGATTATTTCTAAGTAGTGTAATTATAATACACCCGATTCTGTTTTTACACGGTTTTTTTACACGGCCGTGTAAAAAAATCCCATACAAATTTTTTGCAAAGTTGCTTCATTTTGCATGATTCATCGAGAAATCATAAAACTTGTTTTACACGGATTTTCAAATTTTGAACTAAAAACTTTTTTTACACGGAACGCATCCCCCGTGTAAAAAATTAATCGAGTGTTCTTATATTTATACTAGCCTACATCAGACTGAAGAGGGAAGCCAAGCGGATCGGACTAGTCATCAACATGTCGAAGACGAAGTACATGATAGGAAGAGGTGAGAAGACAATGTGAGCCACCCACCGCGAGTTTGCATCGGTGGTGACGAAATCGAGGTGGTATAAGAATTTGTGTACTTGGGCTCACTGGTGACTGCCGAAAATGACACCAGCAGAGAAATTCGGAGACGCATAGTGGCTGGAAATCGTACATACTTTGGACTCCGCAAGACGCTCCGATCGAATAGAGTTCGCCGCCGTACCAAACAGACAATCTACAAAACGCTCATTAGACCGGTAGTCCTCTACGGACACGGACTACGGACTATATCAGACTGAAGAGGGAAGCCAAGCGGATCGGACTAGTCATCAACATGTCGAAGGCGAAGTACATGATAGGAAGAGGTTCAAGAGAAGACAATGTGAGCCACCCACCGCGAGTGTGCATCGGTGGTGACGAAATCGAGGTGGTAGAAGAATTTGTGTACTTGGGCTCACTGGTGACTGCCGAAAATGACACCAGCAGAGAAATTCGGAGACGCATAGTGGCTGGAAATCGTACATACTTTGGACTCCGCAAGACGCTCCGATCGAATAGAGTTCGCCGCCGTACCAAACAGACAATCTACAAAACGCTCATTAGACCGGTAGTTCTCTACGGACACGAGACCTGGACGATGCTCGTGGAGGACCAACGCGCAATTGGAGTTTTCGAAGGAAAGTGCTGCGTACCATCTATGATGGGGTGCAGATGGCGGACGTATGAATAAATAATAATAATAATATATTTATACTATTGTGCTTAAAGGTAATCTCCGTGTGTCTGAAGTTATTCTATACTCTTATAAGTTTTGTGAATTTCATCAGGAATTGCAGTTTAGAAGTTTCTTACCCTATAAAATATAACCTACAACCTGTATAGTAAACAAAACCTGAACTTATGTGGTAAACAGTTAAATTTACTTATCTAGTTACATGCAAATAACTACGGCTAACCTAATTACAGTACGGATACATAGTACGGGAACTTTAGTACGGAAGCATAGCGCAAATTTTGCGATTTTTACCTGCTTACCATTAAATCGGATCAACAAGTCATATCGCTACAAATTGGGACAAAACGTAAGTGAGACAAATTAGATAGTAATTAAATTATCGCTAAATTGGAAACGTGTACAAGAAAAACAGCAAATCAAACGTGAATTATGCTTTCCAGGAAAATAATAATCCCATTACCGTAAACCCCAAGCAACGCAACGGTCGTTTTATTCCGGGGTTAATATTTTGGAAAATCTCCCCAACTTGTTTTTCTTCCAGTCGTAATCCTTCTACAATTGATTTAGTGTTAACGGATTCAAGTCAGCTGTGTGGCCAATTGGTAACTTATAATGATATGGAAATGCTAATATCATCTTCCAAACTTGGACGTACATGTTCATGATAGCATTAGAGGCGAAAGTATAGAATTGATAGTTCCGTTAGGATACGGCAGGCATGAAGAATGTTTTTATAGAAGTCGATTTGAAAGCGAGCGATATTAGCATTTGAGCGATTCCAAGCAACAGCATCAAAATTTAAGAAAATTTTTAATTCATGATTTTCTATTGAGTTGAAACTTTGCACAGTTTTTCAATTTCATCTAAATCGTCATTCGATATCAAATCTTCATATTGAGTCACGACTAACTTTTCAAAAGGGTGTATGTGAAAATGGTTCAAAATATTTAAAAGCTGCACAGCAAAAACGGAATGTTCGATTGTTATGATTTTTCCAGCAAAGTTAGACAACTAAATGGTGATTCTTAAGAAAATGTGCACAGTAAAAAAAAATTTATTTGCCTTTAAAAATATCATTTATGTCACAAAAACTCAAATATCTCAAAACCCTATCTTTTTTCGAACGTAATTTTTTAGGAAAACGGTCCATTATATTAGCTATCTACCATAAAAATTTGGTGATGGTAAACTAATAAACAAAAAAGTTATGACATTTCAAACATTTCACAATTTTCACATATAGTAAACAAAAAAAAATTTCCGTGTATTTTTTTTTTCAAGAATCGCAGTTTGATGCTGATTTTATTGGTAAAGGCCTTGCGTGAGTTAAACAAGTTGTTTGTCTGATATTCCATATTTATGTATTCATCGATATTATGTATATTATATGTATAAATATTATATGTATAAATAAATAAAAATGAATTAATATTATCCTAAGTATTAAATTAAATGTGGCAGTTACACAATGTTGTTATAGAAACTCTAAGAGTTTTGGGTTTGAATTTTGGTATGGGTTATGATATCATGAAAACAGTTTAATAATACTTATTTTTTATTTATTTTTATTCAAATTTTTTAAAATATCGAACACTTTTGAATTATTATCAGCACAGTTTGAGTATAGTTTTGCTTTAATTTTATTTTCCGACAATGGAATGAAACAGTGAAATTTTTGGGTTCCTTGGATCGTTTTCGCGTTATTAAATTGCTCGCTTAGCTCTGAAGCCTTTATTTCGTACTCTTCAGTAGTAGTAAAACAAAATGATAATTTGGTTAAATCTTTTCTTTTCTACGATTTGCCCAATCAAAAAGTTCTTTCGCAGTTTTAATTGGATGCTCACGTTCTTTGGCTAAACTTGCTCTTGTGGCCATGCGCTTTATTGTTCCTCCAATAGCATCACAAGGACCTTTGCCATGTGATGTAGCAAAAAATGCCATTCTGCATCAATTCCGTACATTGATTTAAATTGACATAGGCTCGAAAAATTCTTACGATTTTTGTACTGCGACGCTGCTCCATCAGACATGAAATATATCTTTTGACTTCTTTATGCTTATCAACGCGTAAAAAGTTAATCATTTTTTCAATGAACAAGTTTACGGATACTGAATTGTGTCTTAAATCTTCGGAAATTATAATAAAACTTAAGTGTTCAATTTGCGTACTTCCATTAAAATAAATAACGAATGGATGAATTGTAGCTTGTTGTACGTTCCAGTGATGGGACTGCACTTCATCTTGCAATACAAAGCTGTAATTTTCAGAAAAATCACAAATGACTAAAAATTCACCATTTTGTAATGTATTTTTCGTATTTTTAAAAAGCTGGATTGTTCTGTTTTAATGAAATCGTGAGGGATTAAACTTTCTAATTTCAAGCAAAAATATGACACAAACTCATCTACAGGTTTTACAATAGTTTCTATGTCACACCTATCCGTGGTCACCCATTGCTCAAATGATAACTGATCAATATATTTTTCTTCAAACTCAGCGAATAAAGTATTTTCCAATGATGAAGAATCTGGACAATCCGAACAAGATCGTAGATAGCAATTTGATGTTGTATTTTCACACAAAAGACTACCAGTTAACATTTTAATATCCTTTGTTAAATTGATTCTTTTCAAACTATGTAAAATAAGATTAATATTCTCATGGGTTGTGCACACACACATTATGTGTTCCTGAATTGGAAAGAAGCTTACATTGCCTTGGCCGAAGGCTTGCAAATGAGGAAAAACCTATTTTAATATTATCGTGAATTTCCTTGAAGCGTGTGTACGCTTCTTTCAAAGTCGTCATCATTAATCGTTTTTGGATTGCTTGACGCTTTCCATCTTTTTTTACTGATACATAATCTTTTTGACCAGGCATAGCTCGACTTACTTCATCATCCTCAAAATATTGAACTACTATTTCTTTTGTCTCATCTGTTAATGCAGTACTAGACCTAGTATTTTTGGTCGAAAGACAGTTATTCTTCAATTGTTTTGCCTCTTTTACTGTATTTCTATTGGTTTTGAACTCATCAATGGCATCCTGAATAGACCACGAACTTGGCAGCATCGACAAAATCAATAATTTTTCTTTCCTTGTCGTGGCTGCATTCGAGAACCTTTCCTTCATATTTATAATTACCTCATCGTAGTCTGTATTTTCCACATCATCAGGTCCTAATTTGAAGAGGTTTCTTCGTACAGCTTCGTTTATTTCACGGTATTTTTCTCCGGGTAATAAACGTAGTCCATCTTACTCCATTTAATCAGAGTCACTTTTATCCCAGCTATGCCCTCGTTAAAGCGTTCGATGTTGACCTTTTGGATACACTCATCTTCCGATTGATTTGTTGAAACAGATTTCGCTGATGGTACGGTGGCAAGGCTCTCAGCACTTAATACATCTGGCAATTCCTCAGTTGCTGTCGTTTTCGAACTTCCTGCGCTCTGCTCAACCGATGATATACAGATTGCTCTTTTGTCAACGTTTAGACGGCAGGACGTGCAAATGCGTAAATTTGTATTCAATGTGGACATTGGAGCATAACCAGTCGCTTTCAGTTTATCTATGGTGCTTTCGGTGAGATTTCGTATATCTTTTGAACACTTTTTTCCATCAAACGGCCTACAACAGTTGAGAAAGCGGCTACTCATGTTGTTCGTAATATTTCAATAAACAAAATCACTTTTAAGTTTTTACTGACTAGTTTGGTGTCATTTGCTTGACTGAAGAAAAAATTACTATGAGATCTTTAACAACCTTAGTAGTAGTAATTTTTTGCTTTTTCGTGAGCATTGTCATGGTATGTACCTATCATGCATTTGTTGTTGTTGAAGATACCCGTTTCCTCCCGATCATAAAGTCTATTCTCTAAGAGGTATATTTTTTGCAGGTAAACTATAGACGTACACGTGTATATAAATCTTTGATTTTGCAGCTTTTGTCTTAAAAATAACATTTCTGATATGTTTCTATCAACGTTATTATCAACAGGTTTCAACACTATTAAAAGAATTTTTCGCCAGTCACGTGCAATGAAAATTATGACACTATCAATACTTTTGATCACAACACTGGATCGTGTCTAAGTTTCTTATAGATGCTATGAATAATTAAATCAAAATATCATGAAAACAACTTGTTTAAATCACGTCCCTTAACAATAAAATCTGCATCAAACTGCAATTCTCGAAATAACTTACACAGAAAAAATTTTTTTACTAAATGTGAAAATTGTGAAATGTTTGAAATGTCATAACTTTTTGTTTATTAGTTTACCATCACCAAATTTTTATGGTAGATAGCTAATATAATGGACCGTTTTCCTAAAAAATTACGTTCGAAAAAAGATAGGGTTTTGAGATATTTGAGTTTTGTGACAAAATGATATTTTTAAGGCAAAAACTTTGCTGAAAAATCATAACAATCGAACATTCCGTTTTTGCTGTGCAGCTTTTTAAATATTTTTGAACCATTTTCACATACACCCTTTTGAAAAGTTAGTCGTGACTCAATATGAAGATTTGATATCGAAAAATGACGATTTAGATGAAATTGAAAAACTGTGCAGAGTTTCAAATATTTTCGAAATGGTCGCTCAGGATCGACTGACATGCCCCCGTGGAATGCCTCATTTCCATATCATTGTAAATCGTTTAACTTCACGTAGAAGTAACACACACGAAATCATTAATTTAGTGTACTACCCTTGGTGGGGGCATCCATCAATTCAGCTGTTATTGGTCGACGGTACAGCAGCAGTGCCTTTCTCTGCTTTGTTCTCTCCGAGGCAGCCAAGTTGGTTGCGACGAGACGGACGCAATGAGAAAACAGAACTGTGCAATAAAAATCCTATTCGACTAAATGCTGATGTCATATTAGAAATTTGGAGACAGTACTCGTCGATAGCAAATCCTTCCGCACGCGATGGCATATGAGCAAGTCAAACCACCTTCCTTTTGCCAGTGGATATATATCAGCTTCCACACTGATATTCTTCCCTCCCCCTTCATACGGGAGCTTGGCAGAAGGAAGGTCGTGCGATATGTGCCATCACAAATATTGTCCTCCGCTCGCTTTCAAATCGACTTCTATAAAAACATTCTTCATGCCTGCCGTATCCTAACGGAACTATCAATTCTATACTTTCGCCTCTAATGCTATCATAAACATGTACGTCCAAGTTTGGAAGATGATATTAGCATTTCCATATCATTGTAAATCGTTTAACTTCACGTAGAAGTAACACACACGAAATCATTAATTTAGTGGTAATTTATGCTAACTTTGATTCTGATCACATTCCTGTGACATTTGAAATCTCACAAGAAGCCATTTATAATCCAATCTGCTCTACTTTTAATTATCATAGAGCTGATTGGGATTTATATAAAACGTATATCGATAGGAATTTTGATGTTGATATTCCTCTCGATACCAAAAGTGATATTGATAATGCTCTCGCATCTGATGCGAATGCCACTTGTTGCGAGCAAATTGGTTGAGAATAAGTGCCCGAAAAATGAGTGATACTTTTTTACGCGATTATTCCTTAAAAAAGTATTTTGGCCATAACTTCCGATCCCATAGTCCGATCTGGCCAATTTTCAATAGAAAATAATGGGACAGGATTCCCCGTCGAATGCAACTTATTGCAAACAAATCGGATTGAGATAAGTGCCTAAAAGATGAGTGAGTTTTATTTTGGGCACACACGCACACACATACACACAAGCAGACATCATCTCAATTCGTCGAGCTGAGTCGATTGGTATGTAACACTATGGGTCTCAGGGCCTTCTATCACAAAAACGTCTTGGAAGTGATTATATAGCCTTTTCGTTACACCTTAGATCTCAAGCCCAAAGACCACAATATAGTCCTCAAATAAAATAGCTGAAAAAAATATCTCAAAACCTTATTCCAAATGCCAATTTTAGAACCCAATTAGTAAATTTAACATTTATATCTAATCAACAATACCAAATAGGTTGATAAGGATTTTTCAGGTGGGAAATATTTCCAACTCCATGAGCAAAGTGTATCTATTGGGCTCGTTACACAAGACGCATGCTTTCCTTGTAATGACAGGCGCAGAAAAACTTTCGATTAAAAACGGTGTAAATGTTAATACAAACACTGAGTTAAACATTAGAAAAAGTTCTTGTTTCAATTAGATAGTAGAGAAATTGAAGACGAGGAAGGAAGGAGAGAAAAAGCATGAGTCTAATCAACAAATACAATTTGTTTAATGTGTTGAACATATTATTCACATTTTCGCGTATTTTCGTATCAAGAGCTATAATAATTAAATTTTGAATCAAATGCGTAAATCGAAAAGAAAATACTGTTAATTTGAGAACAAATGGGGAAGTGAAGGCATCATCACGTTAGTGTTTGTTCCAATGATTCGTAAAATGAGGAAAGAAACCCAATTAACAACATCGTGAAGTTCACGGTTCAATTTCGAAATACTCTCCCAATTATTGACACGATATTTTCTCGTACATTCGATTGAACATTTTGAAATACGCTTCGTAAGCACACGGGAAGCCCAAGAACAAGCACCAGCTGGCCTTACACAGGTCTTTAATGAGTCGAGATATTGGCATGTCGGCGTTGTAAAATTAAATAGCAACCGTTGTTTCCGTTACCGTTGTCCTGGCCTGCAGCTGCCGGCGTCCTCGTCCTGATATAATCTCGAAAGGCATCCGACGTCATCCATTTTCCCACACCAGTCAGCATCTGGGTCAGAATGTACACCACCGGTTGTGGCCCAGTGTCTATAGGTACGTAGTAAGCGCGCTCGGCGACCTAATGGGAACAATTTTATCACCGCTTCGTTCCAGGTTCAGGGCAGCAGAGGCCGGAGATATATCAAAGGCAGCGAACCAAGCCCTACTGATAGAGACACTGCCACTCTACGGGCTGCGTGCTTCGGCCTTGTACATGTTATGCTACGGGACGACCCCCGACCGCTGTATTGGCGTAGTAAGGGATTTTTGCAATTCGTTGGATTTTGTGTCGAGGGTCCACAATGAATCCATGTGGTTTTGATATTTAAGACCTGTGGAATATTCGACAGAGCCTCAGTAAATGTGAACACGATGGAACTCATTAAAAAAGTGTCTAATCCGTTTCTGGCTACATCAATGGTCAGTTGGTTGGTTGGTGGTAAAATCGAATATCAAAACAACGACCAGCAGCCGGTAGCCTGAACATCAGCCAGCTCAGCTCTAGAGGTGGGCTTTCCGATGAGTTGTTTGTGTATGTATTATGTGTGTTTGTGTGTGTGTGCGCTTCTCCAGTGTGGAAGATTAATGTAATAAAGAATTTCGAATTGGCACCAGCTGCCGGCGCCGGAACGTGATCAAACTGTTGAAAGCCAAATTCTTTACACGGAATCCGGCAAACGAACTTTGCTACACCCATTCGGGTGTTGAAAATGGGACGGACACCTAATTGATTCTGGAGGGACACAATACATTGTGCCAACGCGTGTTCAATTATCGCCTTTTCCGAAAGTAGAACATGTTTGTTATTTTTTGAGGTTTTAACTTTTGGCAGTGACATATTGGTCAACGTTCTGGGAGGAGAACTTTATGCGTACTACACTTGTGAATATGTAGGCAACGCCAACGTTTGGAAATTGGAAAATTTAAACCTTTTGGTAATTGTGAACGTATGGACCGGTATTGAAATCTATCACCAACTGTGCTCTAAACGCCGTAATTAATTTTCTAATTGCAAAATCATCAACCGGATCGTGACTTCGTAAATTATGTAAATTATCCCTTGATGGCTGGCAGAGCACTTTGCAGCATAATGTATGCTCGTCGGTGTCACTGAAACAGCGCTGGCTTCACTCCCATGAGAATGTGTGCACAATTAATTAAAGCTCACAACCATTCAAGTACGAACAGTCGCACAGTCATGAGACATGAGTAGCAATTAGATTTCAAATTAAATCGCACATGCCTACATCCCCAGTTTCAATTACTTTATTTGAACATCAAACATCTCACGAATGAATAAGACTGGGTTTTATGAATGAACTTTGTCATTTGCTAGATCAACACAGCTCTCAACATTTTTCATGAGTGCTACTCTTTCAACGTTTAGTATTGTTTGAGGTATTCCTGACTCTTTGTTGCCAATTTGTTAGTAATGTGATTTTTCACATCCTCCATAGAGAGAAGATCAACAAACGCAACACCCCCTATTCCAGTCCCCTGTGTGCATTGTTCAGTTGCTTCTTCTTCTATGGCTTCTATGGCCTGCTTTTCAACTTAATATTTTATTAGCATTTCCTTAGTGAAAGCTTTTCCGTACCCGCCGTTGCATGAGTATGTACCTTGGGTGGCAAGTACAATAAATACTCTATGCTCAGGGAGTTGGGAATATATCCCACCTTAGATTGGGGAAGGGCCGTTGGCCGAATGCCATTTGGCTGAAAGCCACTAGACCGAAAGTTGTTTGGCTGCATATGATATTTGGCCGAATAGGACATTTGCCCAAATAGATTATTAGGCCGAACAGATCATTTTGCGGAGCAGGTCATTTGGCCGAATAGGTCATTTGAAAAGTGAGATATGAGGTACGAAAAGTGAGACGTCTCACTTCTCACTACTTATTTCCCACTTCTAACTGTAAAAAGTGAGTAGTGCGACGTGCGGTCCACTACTCACTTCTTATCTCGCACTTCTCACTTTTTACAGTGAGCAAAAAAACCATTAGATTACAATTTTGGATCATCTGTTGAGGAAAACAAAATAAACGCACGGAAATTGATCTAGAGTGCGGTGCTGCAAATAGTTCATTTTGACATTTGCAACACCCAGGCAAAGCTGGGTTTCTTTCGCTAGTTAGCAGCGTTCGTATCGCTCACTCAATCTCAGGAGCACAGGTTGCTCCCTCACGAAAATTTTCGGGGAGAAATCACTTTTCGGGAAAGAAAAACAGCCTGGAGAGTGATAACCATTTTTCGCTCACTTCGATTGCCGCCAAACGTTGGTTTGCTCTTTTTCTTTCATATTCGAGTCTTTTCATGGCATCTTCAATGCAAATGGTAGTAGCTTATGTAGAAGAAATAACTTAATGCTTTCATACAGATAGCGTGGTGATGTGACTAGAGTAAGCGCATCCCTACGGCTATTATTGTTACTATTCTGGGTTCGTATCCCGGCGCTGCCATACAATTTTGTAATTGTTCTGCGATAATTCTCGCGAAAAGTGAGTGAGTGGGTAAAAGTGATGAAACGAAAAAGGATCATCATCTAATAGGCAAGGTTTTCGTTTATCATCCAAGGCTAATTGCAGAGAAAGATTGATGGGTGAAAGATGATCCTCAACATAAACAACGAAAAAAGATTCTTCCTTGGCCCGAGAAACGCTTGCTTTGGTCTCATTGAAACGAAAAGTTGTGAAACCCTGCTAGTTAGTAATAAAACCGTGTAGGGGAAGTGCACCGGTTTTGGCCAACTTAGTGCCTAATTTGGCCAACCCTGAAATTTTTGGAGTTATTCGCAAAATTGGCCAAATTAGGAACATGACCAAAACCGGTACAGCTCCCCTATGTCGTACGGTTAGCGGCGTCAGTCATCTGGATTCTCGGCGCATTTGAGTTCTGTGGAGCGTGGGTTCGATTCTCGCCGTAGTAAGGAGAAAACTTTTCACAATGCTTATTATTTTTCAAAGTTATTATTTAAACATAATTATATTTATTTGATTTACGATTAATTAATCAACTTAAAATAAAACGCATAACGCTACAAGTTCCAAAACGCTCTTGTGTGCATCTGATGTGTTTCAATGCTATATCAATCATTCGCGGCTTCTATGGAAAGTCAACTTCCACCCCATGCAACTAAGTTAGTTTTCAATCAGGAGTATGCCACACTCTACGATTATTCCATACACCAGCAGGTGCCATTCGACGTTTCCAGTGAGGTGAAAGTAAAATCCGTTGGAAGCTCGACTATGACATTTTGTAGTCTGCGAATTCCCCAACAATTTTGGCAGATTCCATGCTCTACAATTTTCACTAGTCCATTCTATTTTCTGCATTTGGTTCCCATATTTTCTCTGACGCGCTACTTCTGTCAGCTTGACAACAAGTAACTCTCGATCGGTTTGCAACCTGGTAGAGTCTGCGTCTAACTTTGTTATACTCGTAGACAAAGTTGCACTTATGCTGACAACGATGCTGCTGACGATGAAGGCGTTGGTGGTGCGAAGCCAAGATGTAAATGAGTTTGATGCTTTTGTTAGCTCCAGCTTTATGGAAGGCTAATCACGTTTCGCACGGGTCCCTATAGAGTTTACCGTTGAAACTGTCTTCGTCGTCGCCGTGTAGTCTTCGGTTACTGTTATTGTTACTTCACTTTGTTTCATGAGAAGTTGTTTCCACCACGTATCACAACAAACACCGGCTTTGCGTTGATGATGTATTACCACCATCAGGTTGTTCCTTTTTGGATGTTCTTTATGCATGATGTTGCCATCGGGAAACCGCATGTAACAGCTCTTGGCTTGGTGGTATCAAGACACAGTGGAAGGAATTCTTATTTACATATGGATAATAAACCTCAGATGACTTTGGGATAGACATACCTACTAATTACGGCTTGATGATATAATCCGTTTGCTACTCCACTGCAGGTATTTTGTCATGCTTATGTCCAGCTTATGTCACTTTTTAAATTCAATCTTATGCCATAAAGAAACAGACATGTTCAAAATATTGTTCATAGTTCAAGTTATTACCGGTGGATTCAATTTTTGAAGGCTGATTCAAAGGAATGCCCGTTGAAAATCCAAATGAACTTGCTTTTGAAATTCTAGTGAATTACCCTGATCCGGGGGAACATTGATGGCTTTTTAAAATGTTTTGTAAATATTTCCTCCGCAAGTGAAATCATGCCTTTTTTCATTTCTTTAAACGAGCACTGATACATTTTTATATTTGTTATTACCAGACTAAGGCCGGAGTGGCCTGTGCAATACATAAAAGTCTTCTCCATGCAGCTCGGTCCATGGCTGCACTTCGCCAGCCACGCAGTCTGCGGAGGGTCCGCAAATCGTCCTCCACCTGATCGATCCACCTTGCCCGCTGTGCACCTCGCCTTCTTGTTCCCGTCGGATCGTTGTCGAGAACCATTTTCACCGGATTACTGTCCGACATTCTGGCTACGTGCCCAGCCCACCGCAGTCTTCCGATTTTCGCGGTGTGAACGATGGATGGTTCTCCCAACAACTGATTCAACTCGTGATTCATTCGCCTCTTCCACGTACCGTCCGCCATCTGCACCCCACCAGAGTACTGATACATGTAGAACGTAAAAGGCAGTTGTTCTTGATTATTTGATAATTTCAAACATGTTTTTTGTCGAGTTTTTTTATTTTTAAATTTGAGGTAACTTTGATCAAAATGTGTTGATCATTTATCAATAAAGCAAACATCTGTGAACGCCTTAAGGCAACTATAGTTGGAATTCCTTACAATGAGGAGATGTGCGTCTATTGTTTCGAGAAAAGGGGTTGTTCAAAAATAACGTTACAGGTTTTAGGGGGAAGGGCTCGTCATATTTGAATCGCCCCAAAGGCATCATCACCGCTGGGTGGATATACCTGGGTTCTCAACAATAAAAATCAAAATTTGGAACAGAAAGTATGGATCAACCAAGAAAATAAGATGACTTATTACACAATTATAGGTTCGAGCTAATTTTGTTTGTTTTAATATTTGTTTTCAGTGCTTTTTATTTAAATTATTCATTTCTTGGAAATGGTTAAACTGATCGATGTTACCCCGGCGTTCAAAGTTCCCCCGGATTACGGTACCTAGTATATTTTACAAATTTTTAAGTTATTTTGAAAATGAGCTGAATTTAACTCAATTAACTTAACCTAATAAGGAGTGTGGATGCGCAAAATGCCATAACAATATTATACAGATCGATTTATAATGCAACAAATTTCATTCTACGGGGACTATAACGAGACACTAGATCACTGCATTCCATAACTACTGCAGATTACAAAAAATAGCAAAAATTCAAACAGTAACGAGATTGCATCTTTGATCTATCTGAATAAATGATAATTATTCGGCCAAATGTCTTATTTCGGGACTGATTTGCAATTTCGTCGTAACTTATTTTGTAAACAAACATTGGCAGACGCATTCTTGATAAGAAAATTATTTTGAGCTTTTTAGTGGAATGTTTTCACCTGTCATAAGACGAGTTTATACAATCCCATTGAATTCCACCACTTAATTGTATCTTGACAGATACGTATTTCGAGTCAAGTACGAGACACTGAAGACGGCCTTACTGTTGAGGTCGAAATACGTATCTGTCAAGATACAATTAAGTGGTGGAATTCAATGGGATTGTATAAACTCGTCTTATGACAGGTGAGACACATTCTTGCTAAATCAGACATTTTCTCGAAAAATCACGGTATGTATCAGACAGATTAAGCTTTGATCTATAAGATAAAGGAATTCATTTAGGAGAAAAGCGCTTGCATTCTACGGAATTCATAAAACAATGTTTGTTTACAAAACAAGTTACGCCCAAATCGCAAATCGGTCCCGATTTGGCTTAATGTCTTATTTAGCCAAACGTTCTATTCGAATAAATGTCATATCCGGCCAAATTACCTATCCTGCTTTTTACGCTAGCTATAATTTTGATTAGGGGTAATTCAATCACGACATTTACTTTGTACATTTTTTTAGAGTATTGCAAATTTTACGCCCGATTAGACCCCTGCTCAGAAAATATTGTCCCACCATAATATGTTCCCACCTGTATACAGTAAAGGCTATATTGATGGAATTTCATTGTGATTCAATAACACTGGATACAAAAATATGTATTGCTTGAATTGACCAAATATTAAATAAAAAAAACTTCATAAGGCATTTTTTTGCGCTAAAAAAACTACAAAGCAATATAAAAATACGATTCAATTTAAAATCACTAAAAATGTATAAACATGCGTATACGCATTTTGCTGGTTCCACTGTGTGTGCTTTGACAGGTGCTTGTTTTGTTTGGAATCGTCTGTGTTTTTATTATCACGATTGATTTTGTTGTTGGTATGTAAGTATTTATTCATTATTATTAATACTATCCTGTGAATTTAATCGCTTATTAGTGTATTTTTGTAGAAAATTCATTTGATCAGGAAAGAAAACTACGTATCAAGGAATGCACGATGGACGAAGCAATCTCAAACGATTGTATGATGGACTATCCAGAAGCGGAGTACCTGCTCGAATACGATTTCCCTGATGCTTGCAGTACCCAGTTACTGATGGATCCCTTAAACAACAGTACCAGCGAAATGGAACATGCAAGTGACGCTGGTGCTGATGATTCGGAAGGCGACATTTTTGGATGTGTTCTCTTGGCGTATAAACGTCAGTTCAAAGGCCAATCTTCCGGATCCTATATCGCACGATGGCAAATTTCGGCTAATAGCACTGCATGTTTCATACACAAGATTTGGATTCTTGCTGAGGAGCATCTGTATCGTGAGGTAGTTTTCATTGCAAAGACAGACGGAACAACTTGTCCAGCATGGGGAGCAGAAGAAAAGCCTATCGAAGAAAAGTTCGGGAAATTTGTGCTCTTCCAGTCAGGTCGTAGGCACTACACGTTAGACCAGGTTGTAGAAAGTAGCAGTTTGTTGCAGAGCTGGCGGAATAAAGAAATAACACTTCTCCTGCATGTTTACTCCTTATCTGTCAGCAACCGTACGATTTGGAGCTCAGTGAAAGAAAGTTTAGTTGATCCTTTTGATCGTGATCGATCGAGTGCAGCCACAACACAGGCTGTCATAGAATTAGCAGACGAGCTGAGAATCATGCATGACAGTTATCTCGATGCACATGGTATGGCGTGGTCATTCTGGGCGAATTCCATCTATAACGGCCCAGCTCA
This sequence comes from Armigeres subalbatus, assembly GCF_024139115.2. Classification (NCBI taxonomy): domain Eukaryota; kingdom Metazoa; phylum Arthropoda; class Insecta; order Diptera; family Culicidae; genus Armigeres; species Armigeres subalbatus. Next base: position 327,542,579 of record NC_085140.1, on the reverse strand, counting down.
CTTGCGAGAGACACTTAAGAATCATCCCCCACAGCATCTAGCTCACTTGTTCAGAGCTAAAGAAGGACAACACGTAAATGCCATCCTCAGAGAGCTTACGGTAGCTCATAGCCTAAACAATAGTTACCATGAAGAGGTAGTGGCTCTACGTCAAGTATTCAATGTGGTGGAATCCAACATTGAACATTTGAGTGCATCGATGAAGATGTTCAAGATTCGGTTGGAGGCATTGGAGTTAAGAGACCAAGTGAACGAATCAATGATCAGTGCAATGGAAACAACGGTTAAGGTTCAGGAGTGCAAGTTAGTGGAAAGACTAAAGGCACAAGTAAGTGACATGGAAGATGTGGACCACATGTGATTGGTTGTTTCAGAATGTTTTATTACTGTTTCAATAATTAAAAAATGTGTTTTTATTACAAATAAAGTTGTTCAATGATTTTAATCATTCTTCGTCTTTTGTGCATTTACCTCGAAACCCAAATCAATTATGTTTGCAGGAGATGCAACAGTTGGATCAAATCTTCCTCCACAACTGTATCCACATTTCCGAAACAATCGATTCATTTTGTATTCATGAAAGTCTGCCATTGTTTCTGCAACAAAGAGTTTCATGTCACGTACCTCACTTTCCTTGTAGGTTTGCTGCATTTTTCTCTTTACTATTCCGAACACAATTTCGATCGGGTTGTAGAAAGGAGTATATGCTGGCAAGAAAATCGGGTATACTCCTAACGATCGCAGGTAACTGGTGATGTTTGCATCGCAATGGATACGTGCTCCATCCATGATCCAGATAGAATGTAAACCAGGATATGTTTCGACTTTCCCACTCTGAAGAGCGAATTGCCTGATACGATGAAAGAAGTTGAGTCGAGTGAATGTTCCCTCTGTATAGCTACATTCCAGCATCCCATTCTGGCCGATCAAACACAAACATGGAACTCGTGGCTTACGAACAAACTCACCACGGCAGATAAGTCGTTTTCCCTTCTCAGCATACCCTCGGTTTCGAAGCATACCGCGGTTATCAAATGAAACTTCGTCCAAAAACAATAAATTCGAATAATCCTATGGTAGTGAGTTCAATTCCATGAAAAATCTGTATACATCGTCTTGTCTAACCTGCAGGGCTCTTCTTTCAATACACTTCCACGTTAATCCTTCACTGTGAAGTATGCGACAGATGGATGCCGCAGATATTTTCATATGGAACTGTTCCTCGAATAATTTGCCCGCTTCGTCCAGGTAGAGCAGAGGTCTTCGTTTATATAGATCTACCAGCCAGTTACGTTTGTCAGCTCCAAACTTCCGAGTCACACTTGCATTATGCTTTCCCCCGTAAGATCCATTCCTTTCATATGCAGAAATCCAGTTACTAATCGTTGTCTTGTGTTTTCCGTAAATGATCGCGAGTTTACTTCGTGGGATACCTATAAAGTAATATCCATAGAGCGCATGATACACCGTACTAGACGATGCACGACATTTCTTCACGGAATCAATTATTGCTGCCATTGGAAATTTGTTTTTGTTTATATTCACAGCTGCTGTCATTATCAAAATGTCAGTTTTGGCAGTGTGAAAATTGTTTGACATAAGTGCTGTCCAATGAGCAGCTCGAAGTAGCTCGAAGTTGTTCCCGTCCTGCTCGTTCTTTTTTGTCAACAAATGGGCATGAGCAGGACAGGGAGAAACTTCGAGCTACTTCAAGCTCTCATTGGACAGCACTATAATAGACAATTTGTCGAAAAGTCTATTAACGAAAGCAAGAAGCAATAACATTTAACAACATCAAAGTAGCCTTGAATTCATGTTTGTTTTGTCATCAATCAATCGATATTGAAGGGACCCTCGAGATAGGGAGAGATCGACGAATGGAAGGACAAATTGAAATGGGTACTAGATCCAACCTCGTTGCTATGAAAAACGACAACAAAACAAATGTCATTTTTTGTTGTTGATCTGTTTATTATTGCCCAAAGATGGTCTAGTAGCCTAAAAATTTGAACATATCGACATAAGGAGAGTGAATCCAGAACAAAATATGATCAGAACACATCGAGATAGAGAGATATAGAGGTAGGGAGGTTATCGAGATGTAGAATGTCCCAACGTATGTAGATTGAAGGGACCGAGGAAACCATCGACATAGGGAAGATCCATAAAGTACGTCACGCAAAAAATGGCGATTTTCAACCCCCCTCCCCTTCGTCACACTTTTTGTATTAAAACTCTAAAATTTTTGTATGAGTCGTCACGCTGCTCGGAACCCCCCCTCCCCCCTAAGAGCGTGACGTACTTTGTGGATGGCCCCATAGGGAGAGTTATCGAGAAATAGAACATCGAGATGTGGAGAGTCGTCTGTACTTTAAAATACCAAACGGAAATCTATTGATCCGTTTATTTAATCCATATTTTTATTCTAGGTGGTTTGAAAGCGATATGAATCATTTAAAAAAGCGAAAGTTGTTGTTCCGTCCTCGAAAAAGGTGCGACTAAATCTTGCTAAATTTGTCGGACGCTGCAATAGATAAAACCCTTGAGGATGACTAAAAGTCTGATGATTATAGAAATTAATAAGCCGCCAAACTGAAGACGTCGCCTGTAAATGATGTTTTATTCACGTAAATCATGGAGCTTTGACCATGGTTTCATGCGATTTGTAACGGGTTTACGGTTTAATTTTTTCAAACAACCATGACAATTAATCGCTTTTGTGTTTCTGGACTGAATTATTAAGGCATAGTAGGGACTGGTTGCGCTTTTTCCATTCAATTTTCTCAGAATCAATTCTGCCGAATTAAATATTGTCTTATCTTATCACCCGGCATCGGTGTTTTGTACCCTATTCGGATGAATTCAAACCTCATTTTTGGCCTAATTGCCCTATACGACTAAATGTCCTATTCGGCCAAATGTCCTATTCGGGGAAAATGTTCTATTCGGTAAAATGTCCTATTCGTCCAAAAGTCCTACTCGGCCATATTTCCTACTCGACCAAATTTCCTACTCGACTAAATCTCCTATTCGTTCAAATGTCCTATTCGTCCAAATGTCCTACTCGACCAAATTTCCTATTCGTTCAAATGTCGTATTCGGCCAAATATCCTATTCGGCCAAATGTCCTATTTGTCCAAATGTCCTATTCGTCCAAATGTCCTATTCGACCAAATTTCCTATTCGACCAAATGTCCTATTCGGCCAAATGTCCTATTCGTCCAAAAGTCCTTTTCGTTCAAATGTCCTATTCAACCAAATTTCCTACTCGACAAAATTTCCTGTTCGTTCAAATGTTCAATTCGTCCAAATGTCCTATGTGTCCAAATGTCCTATTCGTCCAAATGCCCTATTCGACCAAATGTCCTATTCGACCAAATGTCCTATTTGGCCAAAATTCCTATTCGGCCAAATGGCCAATTTGGCCAAATGTCCTATTCGTCCAAATTTCCTATTTCCTATTCGGCCAAACGACCTATTCGTCCAAATGTCCTCTTCGGCCGGATGACCCGTTCGGAATATTTCAGAATAGTTTCCATATGTTCTTCCTAAATATTTTTCCCCGTGCAAAATATTTGTAACTTCCACCTTCCGTAGTGACCTTTTTGCATCGTCATGTATCGGGAACCGGTGCCAGTACTGGTACTACAAGTAATAACCCTTCCAGTATCGAAGCTGTCAGTACTATCAATCCTGATTGAACATATTAATCGAATATGCGGTTTTCATCTGTATCGAACGAAAGATCACAGCGAGCGATGCGTTACAATATCCAGCGATTGTCGGCGGAAGGAGTATTGGCTGAGTACCGCCAGAAGCTCGACGAACGGGTAAGTGCAATCAACGTTAGCGACAACATCAACGATCTATGGGAGTCGATCCATGGAGCGGTGAGCACAACAGCACGAGAAGTGGTAGGCACTGCACAGAGGCGACCCAGGACGGGTTGGTTCGATGTGGAGTGTCAGAGAGTGACAGACGAGAAGAACGTTGCCAGAAGCAGGATGTTGGTGTCGGGTACTCGATCGAATACAGATCGGTACAAAGAAGCAAGAGCAACCGAAAAACGAACCCACCGCAGGAAGAAGAAAGGACATGAAGAACAAGTGATTAGCGAGGCGCAGGAAAAAATGGAGCAGAACGATATGCGGAGGTTCTATGAGTCTGTCAATGGCGTGCGGAGAAAGACAGCGCCATATCCCGGCATGTGCAACGACCAACAAGGAAATTTGCTGACAGATAAAACCGAAGTGGCTGCCAGGTGGAAGCAACACTTCGAGACTTTGTTGAATAGTGGAAGTGATGGTGCATCGGTGAGTAGAATAAATATTAGCGACGATGGATAAGGTGTGGAGTTGCCTACACTAGATGAGGTTAAAAAAGCTGTTAAAGAGCTGAAAAACAATAAGGCGGCGGTGAAGGACCAGGCTGAACTTCTCAAACATGGCAGTGAGCAGCTTTATGAAGTTCTGCACCATATTATGTCGAAAATATGGGGAGACTAGGAAATGTCTGCTAGCTGGTTGGACGGCCTTATTTGCCCTCTCTTTAAGAAAGGGCACATACTGGAGTGCGCCAATTACCGAGGAATAACCCTCCTTAATTCGGCGTACAAAATTATGTCCCGTATTCTGTTCAACAGATTGAGACCGCTTGAAGAGTCCTTCGTCGGCGAATACCAAGCAGGTTTTCGTGAGGGCCGATCAATGACGGATCAAATGTTTACCCTAGGACAAATCCTTGATACATACTGGGAGTACAACTTGCAGACACATCATCTGTTTATTGATTTCAAGGCGGCGTACGATTCAGTGAAACGGAATGAATTATGGCAAATTATGCTTGAATATGGTTTTCCGGCGAAACTGATACGGCTGATTCGTATAACGTTGGACGGATCGAAATCAAGTGTAAGGGTTGCGGATTGCGGTCGACGTCATTTGTTACCTTAGATGAATTAAAGCAGGGTGATGCACTCTCGATTCTACTGTTTAATATAGCGCTCGAGGGAGCGATTAGGAGAGCTGGTGTATAAAGAAGCGGTACCATTATCACAAAATCGCATATGCTCCTGGGATTTGCGGACGATATCGATATTATCGGAATAGATCGCCATGCCGTGGAAGAGGCTTTTGTGCCTTTTAAGAGGGAGACAGCTAGGATTGGACTCACGATCAATACCAGCAAAACGAAGTACATGGTCGCTGGCAATCAACGTGGGTTCATTAGTGGTGGTGGTAGCGAAATGGTGCTGGATGGTGAAAAATTTTAAGTGGTAGAAGAATTTGTGTATCTTGAAACATTAGTGACGTGCGATAATGATGTTACCCGCGAGGTGAAAAGACGTATTGCAGCTACAAATAGGGCTTATTACGGACTTCGTAACCAGCTTAAGTCCCGTAGTCTGCAAACGAACACAAGACTCGCGCTGTATACTACTCTGATTCTTCCGGTCGCTTTATACGGCCATGGCGGTATATGGCGGCGCCGCATGAATCACGAATTGTACCAGGTGTATTAATAGATATTATTAAACTTATTCAACATGGCAGACTACGGTGGGCTGGTCACGTTGTTCATATGGCGGAAGAACGTCAAGCGAAGATAATATTTGGTAGAGAACCCGGAAGAGGCCGCAGGTTTCGTGGAAGTCCGCGTACACGATGGCTTTTTGCAGTTGAAGAGGACCTGAGGGCGCTCAATGTTCAGGGCGACTGAAAGCGATTTGCCCAGGATCGAGTCCAGTGGAGAAGGATACTCCATTCGGGGTAGGTTCATCGAAGAGCTGTCGCCCATCAAGTACCAAGTATCAAGTGAGTAATCGAAAATGCAGTGGCGTATCAGCTGAATGGTACAATTTAAACTGATTTCCCCTATCTGGAATCTGCTTCTGTCGTTTTAATATAGAATTACAAAAAAAAAAAAAAAAATTGGACAATTAAAAAATTTGAATTACGCAAAAATTAGGTACAATAAACCAAACAATCGGCATTCAGTAACAGAAAAAGTAGTCTTAAACAGCATGTTATACGATGCAGGTTTTAATTCTTCATTATTATTATTTATCAAGTTTAAGGTTAACGCTACTTCCTTTAATGAGTACCATGCTTGCTGAAGATTCTGGTTGCCACCTGTGCTATGAGAAGCACAAGTTAGTTCGGGCAAAATATTCCTACCGCTTCTACTCAGATACTCCGAACAATTCAACTCTTCCCTTGGGATTCGGTTAGTTGCTCCACATCTTCTTCTTCTTATTGGCATTACATCCCCACACTGGGACAGAGCCACCTCGCAGCTTAGTGTTCATTGAGCACTTCCACAGTTATTGTCGGCGTAGCACCAAGTTAGAATTCGGAAGTCAGGACTTCCGAACCGAACTTTCTTCCGAAGTTTTATTTATCAAACTAATTGATGCGTTGTTTAGCGCATCTTTAGGCGAATCCATCGCACTACTTCCGAAGTTAGGAAAGTTGCCTGTATCTGGAGAAAAATCCAACTTCGGTATAAAAAGCGGTATAAATTTATTCCGGATAGACAATATTCACTGCGAGGTTTCTAAGCCAGGTTACCATTTTTGCATTCGTATATTATGAGGCTAGCACGATGATACTTCGAGACAATTTCCAATCCAAAAATTGCCTAGACCGGCACCGGGAATCGAACCCAGCCACCCTCAGCATGGTCTTGCTTTATAGCCGCGCGTCTGACCACACGGCTAAGGAGGGTTGCTCCACATACTGCAAGCAATTTGCCATCAATTCGATCGCATATAATTAACGGCACAATTATTCCGCACGTTAGCATATTTCGTATTTATCGACTCCGGTGACATACGAGGGCTGATTGTCCACAGGATGAGACTGCTGCATATCACCTAGCATTCTGACCTAGCGCAGTGACCACGAAATTGCATAAGTCAGCGTCTAATTATTGTAATGAGAAACGCCTCCTGCTGCAGTTTCTACCACTACTACGGATGATTTAATGTGTGAGATCCATTTGCTGTCACTGCAGATTGCGAACAAGTTGGATCCATTTAGGCTGGATGTGCTGCATAAGAAAAAAAAACAATTACGTCTCAAAGCAGTAAATTCATTTTTATTTGCTTTTCTTTAATCGCTTTTCAGCAACTCCCACCAAGATGGAGCACACGCTTCCCAGCAACACATGGCACTGTTCCAACCTGCGAAGGAACTTTCCTGCTTCGGCCTAAATTACTACATTCCATTCCTGTTCTTTGTCTGTCGAACAGCGCCAACGACGAATTGTATGCATAAGACATGAACCTTGTGTGGGATGCTGGCTGTGTCGCCCCTCCTATTGAAAGTGGTCCATTTCTGTGTCGAACAATGATGCACAAGGCACCGAAACCTGGACCACACTGCTGGCTGACGAAGGGTATTTTTGGAAAATCGTATTACTCTTATTCTATATATGGGTGTCTGCCAGCCGGAGCCCGTCCCTTCGGAGCTTTACCTTCTCTGCCGTGATTTTAATGGGCTTTTCCATTTCGGCAAACAATTTATCAAACTCAAACAAAGCCCATCCGCCCGGTCTGTCGGATGCTGGATGCTGGAAGATGGTTGGCGCCCCACCTAGCAAATGCCGGCAAGATCGTTGGTTCGTTTTTATCAGTTAGTGTTGATGTACCTTGGCCACCTGCCTTTCTCTACTTGCTAAAAAATTCTTGATCGCACAAAGATCTCGGATGCCTTTCGCTTTCAAACTGTATTCTATTTTAGAGTTTTGCTTTTCTTCAATTTGAAATGGGCAAATGAAGCCTGTTCCCGGTAATAGTGAAGGAAATATTTGCCTTTTCTCATTGTGAAACAGATTACCAGCGATAAAACGTTTAGACCGTTCATAAGTGGATGAAGATTAATTATGTACTTAAGTTATGCTTAGTGAGTTAGCTAACAAGTTTAAGGCGATTATACAACAAAGCAACAAATCGGCCATCTTGGAAACCACGCGCTTTTTCCAAAAAAAATGAGAGCGTTAGCTAAACGAACCAAAACGCGGATAAGTGTTGAAAGAATTGCAACCATTTGCATACTGAACAATCGACTCAAATTTTAGCACTGCACAAAAGTCAAATTAAGAAAGTAACCGAATTGTGTGGGCTTCGTGGCCGTGCGGTTAGCGACGTCAATCGTCTAGATGCATGTGCTGTGGAGTGTGGGTTCGATTCCCGCTTGGTAGAAGGCGCGAAAAGAAAAGTTCTTCACTGGTCCACTGGGTGTTGTGTAAATGTTAAGTGTTTATGTTTATATATATTGTATAGATTCATCTGACATTTAATGAATATCGTAAATTTTAAACAAGTATACATTAAACGATTACAATCTTCTTAAAAAAGTGGTCAATGGTAAGTTGAAATCAAATAGCCTATAAATGCTGTTAAGGTCTGAGGGAAGCTCTCTCGCGGTAGAGCGCTATTTTCGTACTAAAATGCCTATAACTCGGAATTGGGAACGAATTTCGCTTATCCCAACTGACAATCTCTTTGAAATTTATCAAGGAATGTTCCTACAAAATTTCATGAACCTACTATTTCCCAAATTTGAATTAAGCTCTAAATACTGAACAATTGTACAACTGAAATTATCGCTTCTCAGTACCTCTCTCCGATGATTTGAGGCACAAAGGTACCGAATTTCGCAAAACCCAACTGACAAAAGTTTTGAATTTTTCCAACGATCATTTTGATGTAATAAAAAGTATATGTCACCGCAATAAATTGTGCAGGAAGCTCTTTTTACTTCAACCAAGTTTTTTAAATTTCATACAAAAGTTACCATTTCGGGAGAGCAGCCAACAACATATTTTCTTGTGGCGCACGGCAGGAAAGGAGCGATGAGAGCGATAGAAAGTCCGTCAACTTTGTATCTAGCGTGACACTAGAAAAAAGCGTATTCCTATTTGTGAACACGAAGATAACCAAATATATAAATTGAAATCAAATATAGGAATGAGATGAGATAAACAAATGAAAATAAATAAGACAAATAAGACAAATAAAACAAATAAGCCAAATTGAAAACAAATAAGACAAATAAAGCAAGTAAGACAAATAAGAAAAATAAGACAAATTCCTTCGGAAGTTCCTTCAGGAATTCCTTCGAAAGTTCCTCCTGGAATTCCTAAGGAAGTTCCTCCAGGAATTCCTAAAGAAGTTCCTCCAGGAATTCTTTCGAAAGTTCTTCCAGGAATTCCTAAGTAAGTTCCTCCAGGAATTCCTTCGGAATGTTCCTCCAGGAATTCCTTCGGAAGTTCCTCCAGGAATTTCTTCGGAAATTCTTCCAGGAATTCCTTCGGAAGTTCCTCCAGGAATTCTAAAGAAGTTCCTCCAGGAGTTCTTTCGAAAGTTCTTCCAGGAATTCCTAAGTAAGTTCCTCCAGGAATTCCTTCGGAATGTTCCTCCAGGAATTCCTTCGGAAGTTCCTCCAGGAGTTTCTTCGGAAATTCTTCCAGGAATTCCTTCGGAAGTTCCTCCAGGAATTCCTTAGGAAGTTCCCCCACGAATTCCTTCGAAGTTTCTCCAGGAATTCCTTCGGAAGTTCCTCCAGGAATTCCTTCGAAGTTCCTCCAGGAATTCCTTCGGAAGTTCCTCCAGGAATTCCTTCGGAAGTTCCTCCAGGAATTCCTTCGGAAGTTCCTCCAGGAATTCCTTCGGAAGTTCCTCCAGGAATTCCTTCGGAAGTTCCTCCAGGAATTCCTTCGGAAGTTCCTCCAGGAATTCCTAAGGAAGTTCCTCCAGGAATTCCTAAAGAAGTTCCTCCAGGAATTCTTTCGGAAGTTCTTCCAGGAATTCCTAAGTAAGTTCCTCCAGGAATTCCTTCGGAATGTTCTTCCAGGAATTCCTTCGGAAGTTCCTCCAGGAATTCCTTCGGAAATTCTTCCAGGAATTCCTTCGGAAGTTCCTCCAGGAATTCCTTCGGAAGTTCCTCCAGGAATTCCTTAGGAAGTTCCTCCACGAATTCCTTTGGAAGTTCCTCCAGGAATTCCTTCGGAAGTTCCTCCAGGAATTCCTTCGGAAGTTCCTCCAGGAATTCCTTCGGAAGTTCCTCCAGGAATTCCTTCGGAAGTTCCTCCAGGAATTCCTTCGGAAGTTCCTCCAGGAATTCCTTCGGAAGTTCTTTCAGGAATTCCTTCGGAAGTTCCTCCAGGAATTCCTTCGGAAGTTCCTCCAGGAATTCCTTCGGAAGTTCCTCCAGGAATTCCTTCGGAAGTTCCTCCAGGAATTCCTTCGGAAGTTCCTCCAGGAATTCCTTCGGAAGTTCCTCAGGAATTCCTTCGGAAGTTCCTCCAGGAATTCCTTCGGAAGTTCCTCCAGGAATTCCTTCGGAAGTTCCTCCAGGAATTCCTTCGGAAGTTCCTCCAGGAATTCCTTCGGAAGTTCCTCCAGGAATTCCTTCGGAAGTTCCTCCAGGAATTCCTTCAAGAATTCCTCCAGGAATTCTTTCGGAAGTTCTCCAGGAATTCCTTCGGAAGTTCCTCCAGGAATTCCTTCGAAGTTCCTCCAGAATTCCTTCGGAAGTTTCTCCTGGAATTCCTTCGGAAGTTCCTCCAGGAATTCCTTCGGAAGTTCCTCCAGGAATTCCTTCGGAAGTTCCTCCAGGAATTCCTTCGGAAGTTCTTCAGGAATTCCTTCGGAAGTTCCTCCAGGAATTCCTTCGGAAGTTCCTCCAGGAATTCCTTCGGAAGTTCCTCCAGGAATTCCTTCGGAAGTTCCTCCAGGAATTCCTTCGGAAGTTCCTCCAGGAATTCCTTCGGAAGTTCCTCCAGGAATTCCTTCGGAAGTTCCTCCAGGAATTCCTTCGGAAGTTCCTCCAGGAATTCCTTCGGAAGTTCCTCCAGGAATTCCTTCGGAAGTTCCTCCAGGAATTCCTTCGGAAGTTCCTCCAGGAATTCCTTCGGAAATTCCTCCAGGAATTCCTTCGGAAATTCCTCCAGGAATTCCTTCGGAAGTTCCTCCAGGAATTCCTTCGGAAGTTCCTTCAGGTATTCCTTCGGAAGTTCCTCCAGGAATTCCTTCGGAAGTTCCTCCAGGAATTCCTTCGGAAGTTTCTCCAGGAATTCCTTTGAAAGTTCCTCCAGGAATTCCTCCGGAAGTTTCTCCAGGAATTCTTTAGCAAGTTCCTCCAGGAATTCTTTCGGAAGTTCCTCCAGGAACTCCTTTGGAAGGAAGTTCCTCCAGGAATTTTTTGGAAGTTCCCGAAGGAACTTCCGGAGGAATTCCCGAAGGAACTTCCGGAGGACTTCCCGAAGGAACTTCCGGATGAATTCTCGAAGGAACTTCCGGAGGAATTCCCGAAAGAACTTTCGGAGGAACTCCCGAAGGAACTTCTGGAGGAATTCCCGAAGGAACTTCCGGAGGAATTTCCGAAGGAACTTCCGGAGGAATTCCCGAAGGAACTTCCGGAGGAATTCCCGAAGGAACTTCCGGAGGAATTCCCGAAGGAACTTCCGGAGGAATTCCCGAAGGAACTTCCGGAGGAATTCCCGAAGGAACTTCCGGAGGAATTCGAAGGAACTTCCGGAGGAATTCGAAGGAACTTCCGGAGGAATTCCAGAAGGAACTTCCGGAGGAATTCCGAAGGAACTTCCGGAGGAATTCGAAGGAACTTCCGGAGGAATTCCTGAAGGAACTTCCGGAGGAATTCGAAGGAACTTCCGAGGAATTCCCGAAGGAACTTCCGGAGGAATTCCTGAAGGAACTTCCGGAGGAATTCGAAGGAACTTCGGAGGAATTCGAAGGAACTTCCGGAGTAATTCCTGAAGGAACTTCAGGAGAAATTCCTGGAGGAACTTCTGGATGATTTCCCGAAGGCACTTTCGGAGGAATTCCTGAAGGAACTTCCGGAGGAATTCCCGAAGGAACTTCCGGAGGAATTCCCGAAGGAACTTCCGGAGGAATTTCCGAAGGAACTTCCGGAGGAATTCCCGAAGGACCTTAGGGAGGAATTCCTGAAGGAACTTCCGGAGGAATTCCCGAAAAAACTTCCGGAGGAATTCCCGAAGGAATTTCCGGAGGAATTCTCGAAGGAACTTCCAGAGGAATTCCCGAATGAACTTCCAGAGGAATTCCCGAATGAACTTCCGGAGGAATTCCCGAAGGAACTTCCGGAGGAATTCCCGTAGGAACTTCCGGAGGAATTCCCGAAGAAACTTCCGGAGGAATGCGCCACAGAAACTTCCGAAGGAATTTCTATAGGAACTTCCGAAGAAATTCCTGGAGGAACTTCCGAAGGAATTCCTGGAAAAACTTCCGAAGGAATTCCTGGAAAAACTTCCGAAGGAATTCCTGGAAAAACTTCCGAAGGAATTCCTGGAAAAACTTCCGAAGGAATTCCTGGAAAAACTTCCGAAGGAATTCCTGGAGGAACTTTCGAAGGAATTCCTGGAGAAACTTCCGAAGGAATTCCTGGAGAAACTTCCGAAGGAATTCCTGGAGAAACTTCCGAAGGAATTCCTGGAGAAACTTCCGAAGGAATTCCTGGAGAAACTTCCGAAGGAATTCCTGGAGGAACTTCCGAAGGAATTCCTGGAGGAACTTCCGAAGGAATTCCTGGAGGAACTTCCGAAGGAATTCCTGGAGGAACTTCCGAAGGAATTCCTGGAGGAACTTCCGAAGGAATTCCTGAAGGATCTTCCGAAGGAATTTCTAGAGAAACTTCCGAAGGAATTCCTGGAAGAACTTCCGAAGGAATTCCTGGAGAAACTTCCGAAGGAATTCCAGGAGGAACTTCCGAAGGAATTCCTGGAGGAACTTCCGAAGGAATTCCTGGAGGAACTTCCGAAGGAATTCCTGGAGGAACTTCCGAAGGAATTCCTGAAGGATCTTCCGAAAGAATTTCTAGAGAAACTTCCGAAGGAATTCCTGGAGGAGCTTCCGAAGGAATTCCTGGAGAAACTTGCGAAGGAATTCCTGGAGAAGCTTCCGAAGGAATTCCTGGAGGATCTTCCGAAGGAATTTCTGGAGAAACTTCCGGAGGAATTCCTGGAGGAACTTTCAAAGGAATTCCTGGAGAACTTCCGGAAGAATTCCTGGAGGAACTTCCGAAGGAATTCCAGGAGGAACTTCCAAAGGAATTCCTGGAGGATCTTCCGAAGGAATTCCTGAAGGATCTTCCGAAGGAATTTCTGGAGAAGCTTCCGAAAGAATTCCTGGAGGAACATTCGATGGAATTCCTGGAGAAACTTCCGAAGGAATTCCTGGAGAAACTTCCGAAGGAATTCCTGAAGGAACTTCCGAAGGAATTCCTGGAGGAACTTCCGAAGGAATTCCTGGAGGAACTTCCGAAGGAATTCCTGGAGGAACTTCCGAAGGAATTCCTGGAGGAACTTCCGAAGGAATTCCTGGAGGAACTTCCGAAGGAATTCCTGGAGGAACTTCCGAAGGAATTCCTGGAGGAACTTCCGAAGGAATTCCTGGAGGAACTTCCGAAGGAATTCCTGGAGGAACTTCCGAAGGAATTCCTGGAGAAACTTCCGAAGGAACTTACTTCATTTTTCTTCTTAGTCTTATCTATCTTATTTATATTATTTGTCTTATTTGTCTTACTTACAACAGCACCACTGTTATCACCCAAATTCTTTTCAAAGCTTTTGTGGAAACCTTGTACAGAAATCCTCTCACGATATTTTCTAATGTTGTTCTAGAAACGGCTCATGTTTTCATTTTCCAAAACCAGCTGGAGTTTGTTTATTTTGATTTCCTCATTGCGTGATTGGTCGGCGCTGCTGCTGCTCTCTCGCCGAACCTCTGCATGAGTGATAAATTTCTTCCGCATTGTTGCCAATTCCTTTTGTTCTCCGTTTACGGCAAATTCTCAAGCAATTGTAAACTGCATAATGATGAAAACATTTTGGCGACACTGACAGCGTCATTCTGGTGTGCTGAATTGGGCAATTTTTCTCTCTCAGAGAGTGCTACCACGTGCTTTTTAACGGAAAACCCTTCCCTCAGACCTTAAAAGCAGCCGCAGCAGCACGGAAAGGCTCATTCATGCCATACATTCGATTACGTGGAGTAAGTTGCAGGAAATCTCGTTGACGCATTGTTCGTTCCGGAGCATGAATATTTAACCTCATGAGAAGTTCCGGAGAGTCAATTTCATCAGTTGCGATGTTGGCCACGAAGACAACCTGCGATCTACTGCTTCTTATTTGAAGAGTGTCAATACCAAGTAGTCTACATCGATCCTCATATGCGGGAAGATGAGCGGAATCCCTCTATGGTAGGTGCCGAAGTGCATAACGCACGAATCTACGCTGCCCATGATTTCATAGTTGACGTATCAACCATTCGAAATTTCAGCGAATTTGGCTTATTACGCGTTTATTGTGGTAATTCAACCGCTGCAACATCGATACGATGCTTGTTCCAAACCTTATTTAAGTGCTTGCGAGTTAAAACAATTCAAATTTGCAGCGTTTGTCCCTAAATTATTCGAAATACAGGCGAAAGGGCAATGGTTGTTACGTCAACTAAAAAACTAGATAACGACTAACACTAGATGACGACTAACTCCAAGATGTTCTAACTTTGCAAGCAATATTCCATGGTCGACGCGGTCGAACGCTGCTTTTAAATCCGTATAAACTGCATCAACTTGACCACCGGAGTCCATGGTACGAACACACAGCGAAACAAACTCTATTAAATTCGTTTCTACAGAGCGCTTTGGATAGAAGCCGTGCTGTGCAGTAGAGATGTTAGCCTTTACTGGCACTGAATAAAACGTCATTTATGATTATCTCAAATACCTTTGAGCAAGAACATAAGGATGTGATGCCTCGGTAATTTTGTACATTCCTTTTGTCGCCTTTTTTGTAAACGAGAAACGTGTGCGACATCTTCCATACATCAGGAAACTTTCCCGTGTGTGAAAATCCTGGCTAAGTGGGTAGCCAGCGAGTTCAAATAATTCTTGAGCACAGAAGACGGAATACCATCCGGGCCGGCAGTGTACGAGCTTTTCAATTTTCTTATGACTGACAGAACGGTCTGCTTATCGATTATAAACGCATGTGAATCTAAAACATTTCTAGGCGTGAACTGATTTGCAACAGCGATTTGATCAGCCGTGGCCCTGGTGGCATTAAAGGTACTTAGGAAATGTCGAACGAACAAATTACACTTTTCCAGTTCTGAACTGGCGGTTTCTTCTCCCAGATGCAAGCACGAAGGCAGACCTTTTGTTTGGATTTAACAAACGACCAAACACTTTTGGGATTTCTACGGAGTGATGTTTGCGTTCGGAGCACGAAACGACGATAAAGGAATCGATTGTATACACGATATGCAGTATTGGAACGGTTGAACTCCTGTTTCGTAATCAGCGTGCGATGCTTTTGATGCCAACTTCGCTTTAGCCGACGCAGACGACTGTTCGACCAGGGAGGCTTAGGCTTAGGACGACACAAGGGAACGTGCTCCGCAATTATAAAACGAATTTGGCGAGTGAAATAATCAACAGAATCATCTACACAATACAATCTAGTCAATACATGAGATAGCATCACAAATACTATCATAATCAGCTTTGGTGAACGTCAGAAGCATCGTAGAACGTAAACAGGCCCAGAAGAATGACGACTATGTCCAGAGCGGGATGGTCGGCATCCAAGGAGATGAGGGGTTCGATGGCTTCGAAGACAGTGCTAGTAGATTTAGCTGCGTCGTTGGCGAGGACGGGATCCAGAAACCGACCATTTCTGTTAGGAACTCCATTGAGTTGAGGCAAGCCAATAAACGAAAAACGAAAACAGATTGGGGGTTCACATGCATAAACCCGTCTTCCAATGCAACCTATTCCAAGTTCGGTTGATTATAGTCTTCTAATTGCAAGACGAAGTCATTGAAGTCAAGGTTGGGACTAATAGAGCTAAACGAGTTCATGTGATCCCGAATGCAATTTATGTCGCTACGCAGGTCTGTAGGTAGATATAATAGTCCTATGCTAACCAATCGATCTGTCGTAGAAATTCTAATCCATAACTACTCCAATGCTATGCTTGTCAATGTAGAGTCAACGTAGCTATTCCAGCGTGTCGAGACTGCTATCAAAACTCCTCCTTCGCGAGCAAAGGCGCATCCACGTTCCGAGTCGTGGGTAGGACAAACTGGAAATGTCGATATGGGTCGATTTCTAGGATTAGCTTTAAATCGATTCGCACAAATTCGTGGGTGTTACAATCCTAAATTGAGAGTAGCATCACTTCCATCAGTTTCCACAGAAAACTGCATCCGTTACCACAGAGGTACAGAGAAGTCTACGACCTCTCATAGTTGCCACGGGAGGTTTTGAAGCTGTTAATATGGAAGCAGTAGGGGTTGTTTCGGTATAACATGAAACACAGAAAGAACTAAGACAAACAGATTAATAAAGGTACGAGCTTGCGATCGAACCCACGACCTCCTGCTTAAAGGCAGTAGCGATTGCCACAAGAGCACTGAGTTTGTGTCCGGAATCGATGCACATTTTACCAATATTGCTGCTAAAAGTATAAAGTAACTGTCCCATGTCCAGTCGATCCATATCAATATGAGACAGATATCCTCGCGGCAGCAACTTAATCGGTTCTAAAAATAATCAGGACATGAAAGGATCTTTTCGGACAGAATACGGTACATAATTTGACAAATTTCCTACAATTTTCAGGGCAAATATTGTTTTTCCAAGATTGTGGATTCCAAGGACTGCTCAGAAGCATGACATACATATTTGACATACATCTTTCCTACGATTATCAAACATTTTTTCAAGCTTCCAGTAGAGGTCATGGATCACAGAAGTTTGTATAAATATCCAATGGGTTCAATCAATTTATTTGATTTTTTTATTAACAATCAGAAATGGATATGTATCTACCGATTCAAAGCAAACATCCAAGAAATGGATGATTGTCTGAAAATCTTTATGGGAGCTCAGAATTTAAGGCGGAGCAGATCTGTGTGTGGCTCCTCAGTTTTCAATGAATCTTTCGAAGTTTGTAGAAAACTTTTTTCCGTGGGTTTCTTATAATCCATTTAAACGAACTTTATTTAACTATTATTGATTGTTGATTTAGTATCTATTCGTTTTCCACTGGAAAACTTTTAAACCAAAGATGTTTTAGATCATTTAGTAATCTGAGTTCGATAATTTAGAAGTGTGTCTATTACTCATTCCAGAGGCTGAATTTCAAAATATGTAGTATGGTGAAATTCTAGTGCGAAGGTTTTCTACAACTTTGCCTAGTAGTTCGTTGTTTGCACTATTTGCAGCAACTAAAAATAAATGATTGATTTTTTGTTATCATCTATTGCAAGTTACTGCATCCAGCATTTTAACTTCGTTTTTAGTTGAATTTAAAGAATGACTTGATAGGCAGAGTTGTAGAAAAACCTTCACACTAAAAGTCCAGCGTACAACACATTTTGGAATTTAGCCTGTGGTATGAGTTATTGACAAACTAGTGAATGATCGAATCCAGATTGCTAAATGATCGAGAAAATCCTTGCTTTAAACATCCTGAGCGCTATCGGGATTATAAAGTGTCTAAAGTCCTAAAGAACAATCAGAGCTCTATTACAGGAACGTCTATATTTATTCTAAACACTCCGATATACTTTGAAATCACCATTTGATAACGCACAGATTCTTGTCAGTCAATGACTTCATATTTTCCTACCATAAACATGGGTAGGACAATGTTTTGACTGTCCCACCCAGGCAAAGTCATGCGTAGGACATGTCTTACTTGTCCCACCCACTCCCGGCGCCACTGTTCGCGAGACTTACTACTGTTAGCTGAATTACGATCTGTACGGTAAACAGCAAACTTAGGACCAAATACCTGAGGGCCGGGGATTTGTTCGTCTAGCCAACTTTCCGTCAAAACAATTACGTCGTAGTCACATTCACTAGCAGCCAGAAGGAAAGAGTCCACCTTAAGCCCTCTGTACACCTGCCGTGAACATGAACATGAACAAGAGGTGAGAAAGAGCGATAATTTCACAGTGAACATCGTCGTGGACAATCGAGTCTAGGCAGCAAGTAAGTGTGCAGTAGTAAACGAAGAAAATCAAAATGAAACATATTGTCGCATATATGTATATGAATTATTTGAGTGGGTAATCTACGGAACGATATTGATCAAGTTGATTAATTTTAATCATCTTTTCGTTTAAATGTTCGGGAATTTTGTTATGAAAAGCCAGCAGGTACATATACTTAATGATTTCTGATTGGCAAATTTTCAACTGTGCTACCAAATGTATACATTTTGCACCGTTCAAAGCTGAATTAACAAGCTCCGGTGATCAATTGACCTGAATCCAAATATTATCTTTCGATTGGTTCGCATCAAAGGAGTTCTGGCAAAACTTCCCGCGAAGCATGTAATTCACATGATTCATTCTGTTCCACACATTAATACAATAATGTTCAATTATGCAATTATAGTTAAGAAAATACGAATTTACGAAAAGAGAAGTAATTTCTTCTAATTTTCTATCTAGTGACTTCTATCCCATTTGAACGATTGATTTTGACATGTAGTAACAAGTTTAATTTGATGATGAGTTATTAATTTTTTTTTACTTTTGCTAGATATCATTTTTGACTTTCTATTTTGGCTTACATTTGTTTAATACTTTTCTTCATCAATTTTTTTTTAAAGTTTATTATTCATTTGTTCGAATAGTGTTAATTAATGTTTGAATATTTGACCAGTTCGCCAATAAAAAATCCCAATTTTTGCTCAAGTTTTCGTGTATAAAATTCAATTGATCGCGTATCGTATATCCGTACCGTATTTAATTGTTGTGTTTACTTTTGAAAGTCTTAATATGTATTCAATAATTTTTGCTGTGCTAAGATTTTGTTGATAGTCATTATCCAAATTATGTAAATTACTCACATAAACTGTTTCAAATAAACAATTTTATTGAATAAACTCATATAGGTATACCTAATCACAAACATTCTGAATGATAATTATTATTAATATCTGTACCTCGTGGATGGTCATAACGCAAAGAGCATACGAGCATGTGTGTACCAAAAAAAACAAGGGCAGACAGACAGGCAGGATGAAAACGACAGAGAGGCAATCTACATCTTGTTAGATTCTTCATTCTCCCTGTATTGCTGTGGTGGATATATGGCGTATATGGTGTACATATCAGAGGAGAGAAGCTTTCTCTGGTAAATCAGGTAAAAAAATTCCACGGAGCTCGTTCACGTTCGAATGGCAAAAGCATTCTGAAAATCTGTTCACCGTGAACGACAGAGACGATGCACAAGCATATCGGAAGCATATCAAATGATTCAGTAGTAGCAAAGCAGAAAAAGTATGCCAAGCATTTATAACTAATATAGCTAAGACTTTGAATAAACAAAAGAATTAATAAATAAATAAATGACTTCAAATTAATGGGTTGTTAAAATTAAAATTAAAAAATGAACAATCGATTAAATTACAAAATTATTGATTTGAAAAACTAATAAATGGATAATTTTTTAGATTAATAAATTCAGAAATGAATGAATTTATAAATTATTGAATAAAAAAAAAATATAATAAAATAATCAAAAATAAAATAATAAAATAATAAAAAAATATTTGATAATAAGTTTATAAAGGTATGTTAATAAATTATTAAATTACCAAATTGATAAATAAACAAATTTATAAATTTATAAATCAATGAAATAATAAATTAATAAATTGATGAATAAAAAAAATGATAAATTAATCAATTAATAATTAATAAATTACTAAACTGCCGCTGCAAGCATAACTGTCCAATATTCACATGATTTGCTATCTATATGGAAAAGTTATGCTTTTATGAACAGTAAATTAATAAATTAAAAAGAAACCTAATTAGAAAACTAATCACTCAAAAATCTAATATATCAACAACAAGAAATAATAAATCAATAAATTTATTTTGAAACCTAGTAAATCAGTGACTCAATAAATAAGCAAATGAACAAATTATAATTAATGAACAATAATGATGGTGTTGTAAAAAATACACAAAAAAATGATATTTTTTCCTTCATTGCACATTAGGTAATCCGCTTTCAAAAGAGGAAAAAATAATAACTTTCTTTACGGACAACTGACAGAAGAGATTAAAGGCTTATTCAAAAAGGAATTTTCCAAAAAAATTAAGAATTAAGGACGTGGAACACTTCTGTATGTAGTTATGGGGCTCGTTTTGCCCCAATGTCTCATACATCACGAGTTTACATATTTTTTGTCATTTTATCTTTAGGACATTGATCTAAAATTGTGTTTATCTCTTCACTGTGGATCGACAAAAGGGCACTACATATATTTTGCTGGAAAAAGTTGAAAATTTCAGGGATTTTGGGGTTTAATAAGCGTCAAAATGCATTTTATTTGAATTTTCCGGCCGCGTCAATTTGAAATCGTCGCAAAGCAAATTGTCGCCAGCAAACATGGCCATAAGATCTGTCAGATCTACTACGAACAAAATTGTTTGATTTCAATAATCAGATTATTTCCAGAAGTTGAGCACTTTTTTTTGCATGTTTTAATGATTTGGCTTTGCATTAACACAGATTTAAATTAAAGATATTGGCGACGATTTTAAAGGTGCATGAAAAGTGATCGACGCGATTTGTTACCAGCGAAACTGAAAATACTATTAATTTAAATGATATTTGCCAATGATATAATGAAAATAACAAATAATCATATATTTCATTGAATGTATTGAATTTTAGGGGACTTTGGGGTCATACAAGTCTAAAAGCTCATTAAATATATATTTTTTTTTACAAAATAGGATAACTTTTTTCACGGACGACAGAAGAGAATGAGATCTTATTCAAAAATAAATTTACAAAAAAATTCAGTGAGTGATTTTTTATAGACGCGGGATACTACTGTATGTAGTTATTGAGCTCGTTTTACTCCAATGTCCCATAAATCATTTTTTTTCATATTTTTCGTCCTTTTATCTTCAAAATATTGTACTAAAATTGTGTTTTCCTCTTCATTGTGGATCCTCAAAAAGCACTATACATATTTTGTTGGCAAAATTGAAAATTTAAGTGTTTTTGGGGTAAAATAATCATCAAAAGCGCATTTTGTGAATTTATTTCTAATATAAAATAATCTTCTGAGCTTGTTGACCTAAAAAACCCCTCGAATCAATTTTTTCAATGCAATATACGAGTATTTGTTATTTTCATAGTATAATTGACAAATTATCATTAAATTAATATTACTCCATCATCTATTAATTGATAAGAAAATTATTTTGAGCTTTAATTTACTATTAATTCACAATTATTGAGCTATATAATTGCATGAAGGAATTTGGGCGAAAAGGCATGAGAAAAGAATATTTTCGATCTCATCCTATCTATTGTCACATCGACTCTCAAATAATATGATAACTCTTGTCTAGTTGTGCGATCGGGTATGGTTTGGAAATGTTCGACATCGGCTCTATCAAGAAGTATTTAAAAATCGTGTTTTATCCAATAAATCACAAAACATTTGCGAAATGATTTATTTCATTAGTTATTGTTTCACAAACATTTATCAATGTCTGTACAACATTTTTGGACAATAATATCAACAATTATCTGTAAATATTATTTATTTTTACAGAATACATGAAAAATTCACATAAAATACACTTTGATGTTTATTTGACCCCTAAATCCCTTAAATTTCTAATTATTACCATATTTAGTGCACCTCTATGGATCCACAGTGAAGAGATGAACACAATTTTAGAGAAATTTCCTAAAGATAAAATATAGAAAAAATATGAACACTCGTTGGAATTTGTGTTGGGAATCCTACGCCTTTGCTCGCAAGGCTAACTGGAGACCCGTATAAATTAATATAATTTAATAAAAATAAAACACCAATAAAAAACCAAATCTTCCAGTCGTATTTCTTTTGTATATAAATTAACTGTTACATCAAATATAAATCATAAAATAAAATTATGAATAAATACAATGGTTTATAGTTAGCCTTGTCAGCAAAGGCGGAGTATTCTCGATTTTCGTTGCGGTCTAAAAGTTTTTTTCTCGGGTTTTCGGCAATCTCGAGTCACTGGCCATAGCGTATCTTTGTACTTGCAACATAAGACACATATCCATGCAATGGACGGGTACAGAATAGAAACATCAAATAATAACTGTGGAAATGTTAATGGAATATTGAGAAAAGAAGCAGGTCAAGATTCAGTGGTAATATAGAGCCATTGAAGAGGAAAAAGAAGAAGAAAAAGAATGAATTAATTTTTTTATGAATGAAGTAATCTATGAAAATATAAATTTTTCGATTGAATATACGAATGATTGAAGTAATGGAATAAATATTCAAAAAGAAAAAATAATATTACCAAATAATAAAAAAAGCACAATTCATTTATGAGAAACTACATAGTTAGTTTCCTTCCAACCAAACCGATACGAGTATTAAAATGAGCGACAACGACACACAAAGCAGGAACCCACCGAAACCGATTCAACGAGAACAGTAAACACTCTCGGTCGGTGTGAACTCCCAATCCAAATCAATCTATTCTCCTTGTATTTTTGAATTCACCACAGCTCCACGTTCATGTTCACCGTCGCGTTTACACTTGCGATGAGTTCACCGCAGATACGATTTCACGATGATTTCACAGGCATGACCGTGGAATGCTCATAAATCTAATATTATTGATGTTTTTCATGTTTTTATGCATCTCACTACTAAATGCAGCATCTGCCTTTCATTTGAACATGATTCCCTCACGATTTGAGTATGTATCAAGAAGTTATTATCGAAAAACAGTTTGTTCACGTTCACGTTCACGGGAGGTGTAAAATGCGCTTTAGTACGGAGCCCGCGAACATTCTGGTAGTAGATGCGCAAGGCATGCAGCAGTTCACTAGGCGAAATGGATCCTCTGACCGACAAGCAACCGTAAGAAACGTTGGATGATATGGCAGGCTGCTCGGAAGCGGTACTGGTAGAGAATTGTTCGGGATGATATTGTACTTGCTTGCAATAACGGTTTGGAAGCCATTCGTGCCAGACTCAATTACAGGACCGGGATGACTGCGGAGCGCTGGCAGGATTGGCTCGACTGCAATGAGCGGATTGAGGGCTTCCATTGAGCTAGCAGGCGTGCATCCCGGTGAAAGGTTGATTATTGGCATCCTAGACGCGTGGTTAATCGGAAGCTCCGACGGGAGAATGGAATCTTCCATGGTTTCACTAAAACCGGAGAACTTTCAGACAGAAAAGCGTTCATTGATGGCTGATAGAGGAGTGCGGAAGCTCCCGTCTCCAATCCCAAACACAGGACCAGGACGGCTGATGATCGTAGGCGCGACTGTGTTTAGTGGATTACGGGTTTTCTCTGTCTTGTGGCACTTGTGCGTCCTTGTGACAAGCTGGAGGCATTGGCGAAGAAAATTTCCTCAGTACGTTTAGCATAAGTTTGTTTCGAAACCCGGTGAGAAGATGTATGCGGCAGACTGTAAGCGATGACTGAATCAGGAGACGAAGCGCTTGAAAGATCACGATACTTGCCTGTAACGGCGGCTCGGAAGGTCCCGTCTCCCAACTCAAACGTAGGGCCGGGATGACTGAAGATTAAGGGTATGCGATAAAACACTTTTTCCTAACAAAACGAAACGAAATTTAAAATGTCTATGTTGATTCGGAACGAAATGAAACGAAAAATATGTTTACCTTCGAGACTTCGAAACGATACGACATCAAAGTTCATTTAACTCAAAATTTTACGAAACGAAACGAAATTTTATTTTTTTTCCGCGGAATTTTTATTAAATTGGTTTTATATTATGTACGGATTTTCGATTTTACTTTTCAAAGTCAAATAAGGCCGTTACAAATATTTAATTATCTTTTTGTCCTAATGGTCACCGAAAGATCAAGGGGGGGAATGATAAAAAATAAATATTAAAATGAAAAAAATCAAAAAACTCCTCGGATTTATTAAAGAATCTTTTGAAAATCCTCAAAATTATCATTTTATTGCCCCCTCAAAATATTATTTTTTGGCAAAAAAAAAATCCGAGGGAGGGGGGGAGACAAAATAGATTTTAAATATTTGTATCGGCCTAACTGTTTTGCGATAAATAGAGTTATAATAGGAGAAGAAGTAGTCCGTTCCCGTTTATATACAATTGGCAATAAGGCAATACCCCAGCATTTGTGCCGCTTTCAAAGCAATACATGGTGCCGCTTTCATAGTAAGCGTGTTCTCCCGAATCTGATCAATCAATTCAGTTTTATATTAGTAAGCTGCTTTCAAATCCGTATAAACTGCATCAACTTGACCACCGGAGTCTATGGTACGAACACACAGCGAAACAAACTCTATTGAATTCGTTTCTACAGAGCGTAAACGTAATCAGTAAAGGTCACTCCTGACGGAATCCAATTTTCAAAGTACTCGCGTTTTCAAGGGCACACCATTCGATACGGAAGCAACGCACAACTGTCATTTTTATTTTTTCAGCTTTGCTGCGTCGCAGCATGCGTGAAAAAATAAAAGTGACAGTTGTGCGTTGCTTCCGTATCAAATGGTGTGCCCTTGAAAACGCGAGTACTTTAAAAATTGGATTCCGTCAGGAGTGACCTTAAGGGTCATCTTAGCATTCTAAAAAACTTCAGTATAAACTCCCTAGTAATAAACAATGAAGACTGGATGGAGAAAAAGTACAATTTCAATAGACTGTTCAAAGTAATTGATCCTGGGCGCAAAACATGGTTGAATGGAGGACCAACACTTCGTTTAGGATCAATTACGTTTCATACTGACGGTTCAAAATTGAACAACCAAGTGGGATCAGGAGTTACTGGCCCTGGGATAGACATATCGATTCCCATGGGCAGTTGGCCATCCGTATTCCACGCGGAAGTTCACACAATTCTAGAGTGTTCTGTAATATGTTTGCGTAGGAACTACAGACACTCAAATATATGCATAATGTCCGACAGCCAAGCAGCTTTGAATGCTCTAAAGTCGGCAACATGCACTTCAAAACAAGTTTGGGAATGCATTCAGTCCCTCCAAAAATTGTCTTGTCGGAACCAAGTCAATCTATATTGGGCTCCAGGACACTGTGGAATAGTTGGTAACGAAAAAGCCGATATGCTGGCGAGACTCGGATCATCAAGTCGGTTTACAGGACCGGAACCTTTTTGCAGCAACTTCTTCTCTTCGTATGAAGGTATGGGAATCTATGAAAATAGAAACCAATTTTAGGAACGCAACTAATGCCAGGCAATCGAAACGCTTTATCACTCCAAATGTTTCCATGACTCGCAACATCTTAGAATTATCTAAAAGAGACCTAAGCACTTATACGGGTCTCATTACAGGTCATTGTCCGAGTCGATATCATTTGAAGTTTATAGGAAAACTTCAAAATGATCTATGTCGCTTCTGTGACATAGAAAAAGAATACTCGGAGCATCTGTTACGCCGTTGTCAAGCAATTTGTCGAACAAGACAAAAGTTCCAGTTGGAATGTAGAAACATTGAAGAAGAAGAAGTAAGCGTTAATAGAAAAAATTGTATAACATAAGTTTTTGAAATTTTTTTATGATTTAGTTCAGCGGCGCAGCCAAAATTTTTGCTAATATAAAGTATGGTTCAAGTTTAAATTTGTTTCGAAATTCCTCGGAATTCCGTTAAATTTCGTGAAAAGCTGTTTTTTTCTTGCGAAATTTTTGTAATTTCACGAAATGAAGAAATCAGATTTCGCCATGCTCAAATTCCGCGAAATTCCGCGGAATTTCGTTTCGAACCACCTGAAACGAAATTTTTCGAAATACCGCATATGCTTAATGAAGATCGCTGACTGGGCGGCTCGACTACGATGATAGAGATAGCACAGAGAACAGACGTTGAAGCTGCACTCGCTATGTTGTGATAACTTTTTACTGTTCATTTTGAAATAACTTTGGAATGTCGACGTTATCCCGTGCATAATCAGCGCTAGCGTCATCAAAAAATGCCACTGTGCGCTAGTGTCGTTATGCATGCAAGAGTATAGCAGCGCCATCGTGTTGTCAAAATGAGATTGTGAGTTGTAATGTCGACGTCGAGGGCGTTGCGGTTCGGTGTGTTTGTTTACACATGTTTTGCAAGAAATTTTGTTCGAGCCTCCATGTCTGTTCTCTGTGGAGATAGGGACTTCCTTACGGCTTGTGGCAGGTATGCATACCGGGGAGTTATGCCGGTATTGAAGACAATTTACTCCATCAACAAAACTTCGTCCGATGAAATATCCAGCGATTCGTTGAATTCCACAACAGGCCTCGAACGCTCTTCAACTCTGTTGTCAATGAACTCTCTGAATAACACTCCTCTAGGCCATGTAGATGAGGACAGGGCTTTCGCTTTCAGTTCGAAATCCATGCCGATTTTGAAGGAAACAAACGATAGTGTACTGATGTCTTTTCCTTTGGCAACTAGTCGAGTAACTTTCACATCTTCAGTCCCAAGACGCTTTTTAGCTAAAACGCCTATCTGTTCGACAAACACATCCCTTGCAATTCGTGACGGGTACAACCAAAACTTAGGCCTAGCCGTTGGAACGGTAGCGATTTCCATCGACGGAGAGGGAGTGCTTCCGGTTCCTAGAACTAGAGGACGCTTACGTTTGACATTTTCATCATCGATCGTGGTGAACAGTCTCCGGCTTCTGGTGAATCCCGGATTGATATCGGCTTGCTTGGAGGACTTAGGAGTAAACGAGTTGTTGTTGATCAGCCTGGCAAAATTTGTTTTTATTTCTTATGTTACTTCGTCCATTATTTCCAGTTTAAGATTTTGCAAAATGTCACTGTGAGAATTTAGAGCGTGTACTTTTCCAATTTCATAGGCAGCACGGGTGGTGTTACGAAAACGGACATCATCCATAAGTTTAGTGCACGACTTGCACATGCAAAATAGTTGTTTATTTTTCACGACTTCTTCGAAAATATCCGCTGCTATGCCACAGCATCGGGAGTGAAAAATAGCTTTACAAAAGCCTTGGCACTCCACTTGTATTTCGCCGATATCACTGGCACATGAACTGCAAACTAATGACATTCTGCTTTTTGATTTCAAATGAAGAGTCGAGACGACTACCTATCGAATAATCGCACAGACCGAACACTGTTTCAGGAGTGGACTGCTTGTGGTTGAAGGTACGGTTGCCGAGTGAAGTTCTATTAGCGGACAGTGACGAGTTTAAACACTTTTTCTCGCACCACGGACTGCGATAAACAATTATGTTTAACGGGTTTTATCGCGCTAATTAACGTTAAAACAATAAAAACTTTAATTCGACGCGGTACACAGTGATAAAATGATCAGTACGGTACGTAATTCAACGTTAAATAGTAGGGGAGACTGGGTAGACTTGATCCCCTTTTCTAATTTCCGATGTATCACAGCCAAAAATAAATAAACATACGCGATTTCCACACAGACTCTCTAAGAAATATAGTATTTAACTTTACTGATGTATGACAGTCCTTAAATTATTGTTGTTATTGATACACAAACAATTTTTTAGAGTGCTGTCAAAAATCTGCTTTTAAAACATTCGGGGGAAATTGATCCCTCTCCAAGAACTTGCTTTGATAAAATTAGAAAGGTGCCCTCAGATTTTTTAAATATTTTTCCTTCATAATACGCGCAATTTTCGAATTGACATGAACGATTTTGGTTATTAAATTCTACAGCACATGTAATTTACAAATTTGGGGAGACTTGATCCACTTTCTATGATATCTACGCAATAATTTTTTTTCCTGACAGACCTTCATCAAATCTGCCAAATCTACAAAAAATTGGAAGCCTGTGAACAGATTTATATTTTTTTGAATTTTTTCGCCAAATTTTTGTATGGGTGACTAATGGGGGATCAAATGTCCCCATATTGAGGCAATAACTTCAAATCAGTACAAAACATTAAGCACATTTATGGCCTTGTGCTGTGAAAAAACGAAAGCATTTGGTCATTGTTATGAAAAGTTATTCAAATTTTGCGTGGCCAATAAAAAAATCTTTAGGAAGGTCAAAACATACAAACCGCCCTGCAGAATAAATAAGGTTGTCAATCCAAAAAATAACTCACCACATAAAGTTCATTTGTCTAGAGGATCTACACTAAAAAATACGCTAGAACAAAACTACTTTAGTTCTCGATAAAACAGGGGGTGATCAAGTCTCTCTTGCGCTTATTATTATACATAAACTCTCACAATATGTAGCATATTTTTAGTTTGTTTTTTTCCGTCGGGCTGTTTCCTCAAGAGTGATTTCCACTGACGACGCCAGGAAAACGACTCCCAAGCCATGACACTACATATTGTACACATCAACACATGGGCCGGGGCCTATGGCTTTATAGGAATTTTCTTGGGAAATTCCTTCAGCTTGTGCACTTAAAAAAATGTCTGGGGTCTCACGGCTAGGCACTCCCACATGTTACCAAGATACCGCAAGTGGAAAAGGTTCTCATTCTGACGTTATTAGGAAAAAAAAAATGAACAAGACCGAAAAAAGGATTGTGTTTCATGATTTTGTTTTATAAATGGCATGAAACCAAGTCGTGAATCACAATCCGAGTTTTTTATTCAATATTTTAAATTCAATTGCCGTCGATCACACACATTTGTGATAGTCAAACGATAGTACTAGAAGATTATTTTTCGTGATTATTGCAATTTCAAACAGCACCGTCCACTACCATCTGCTGGCTAACTTTTTAACTTCCTTTGCTGAACTACCACCATCAACAAAGTTTTAATTGTGTTAATCCCCAAAATACAATGGCTCCTAGCGACGCAGTGAAAGCGAAAAGTTTGCGCCATACAGCGTCCTTCACAGGTATTACACTCAGCTTCGCACGGTACTCAACCAACGACGAGTCCCATTAAAACCGCGCGCTACATCCTTTGTGCAAGTGTTCCTCGAATTCTCGTAAATAATTTGAAACTATCCCAAGCTTTCGGCTCTGTAGTCAGCAGCAGCAGGAAATGCTTTGTAGGATGTGAAACCAAAAAAAAACTTTACCCACATTTAGCCAAAGTGTAACATTCCAGGGAAATGCATCCGTCCCCGGAATTCCTTCCTCGTTGCCTTTTTTGGCAATGCTTCCCACGTCTAAAACAAGGAGAGATGAACAAAAGAACCTCACAAAACATTTGCCTCGTGCGGAGAACAAGTCAGCAATGTGAAAAAAACGTTGTCCTTTCTGCTGGAGGATGCTCCTCGTCGAGGCGGTTGAAGTGCTTTTGTACTTTTTCACCGTCATCAAAAGCAGAGGCATCGCCATCACCATTGAGTATAATAAAGATTAGGGGAGCCTAGGTTGAATTTTGGTCTAAATTGGGCGTGATAGTTTGGCTTTTTGTTGTTTGTTACATCAACAGGCTTATAGATTCTAGCGCCGGGAGTCCTTTCTCATACTTTTCAAAGACTATAAGTAATAGGAACAATATAAATAGTACTTTGAGGAGAAATGTCTCGTTATTTTATTTTGCGGTTTAGGACTAGTGTAAATTATTCATTTTTTCAACGAGTTTTCCTTACCAAATGGCCTGGATTACTGATTGATAAAGGCATGCGCCGATTAAATGTCAATAATCTGATAAGTGACTGATTTTAGTGTTATTTATCTGGTATCGATAGTAAGGGGGCGGTTGAAAAAAATGAACCTGTAGAAATTGTCAAACTTGAATATTCGACCATTCTCAAATTTCTAATAGGATATTAAAATTTTTTTATTCACCACACATCGAGGCTCTAGTTACGCCAACGTTCATCATCATCATTAACCATCACCAGGGGCCGACTTGAACCAGGAAGCCCAAAGACCGACGACAACCGACACCGAGTGCACACACACTCCAGCAGCAGCAGAGCCCGGCGGGAAATCCGAGTACAAAATGGCAAACAATAAATTACAGAGAAAGAGGTAAAAATCTGGCTAAAGCGACACCCCGGCTAGCTGCAAAGCGAAAAAATAAAAACTATACACCAGAATAGGAAACCTGAAAATGACAGAAAAGTTTGTCACAAAGGCTCCGAATACCTACCACATTGCACAATGAGCGAACTGCTTTTGCTGCTGAACGAGAGGGAAATTTCCCGCAGTTTTTAGTTTATAGTTTCGGACTACAACTTTGTGGGTGGATAAGGATAGACCGAACATTTTCGTTCGTTCGCTACGATTGGGATTGTGGTCCCCATTCATGGCGATACAGACAGTGCAAAAGGATTAGGGGAAGAGGCCCTAAAACGCCCCCCCGATGCAAAACGCCTTTTGTGGTTTCCGTCATATTTACCGTCATTAAGATGGCCATAACAAAACTAGATCTAAAATTATGTAGGTTAGGCGAAAAAAGTTTCAAAATAGTGTATGGGAAGGTCGGAAAAACCGAAAATTTCCACATTTTGAAGAAACATCTAACATGTTGGCGAGGCAAAACGCCCTAGTGGCGCTAACCTACAATGTACTTGCGTCTCCACGCACTATCCATACCAGAATGCTGATTCGCCGACGCATGGTACTTTGTTCCTTAGTAGTTGCCAGCTAAAAGGCGTTTTGCCTCATGAGTTTTCCGGCAACAGAATATCACCACTTTTTTGAACTGTGAATATTATCAATATGATTGAGATTTTTGACAATTTTTGAATGGCATCAACTAGCTATCTTGTTTAACTGTTGCATAATGTAAAAATACCCATGAATAGCGTTACGAAAAAGACAATAAATCAGTGATTGCTTAGCTAGGGAATTTTGCCCCCCCTTCCCCTAGTGATGGACTAGAGAGGGGATCCCGGGATTGGCAGTATTTCGGATTTACAAACTTCCAGGAACTTAAGTCTCCGGGCACTTGAGATGAGCACCAAAAAGACAAACCGCTCATGAAGTTTCGAGCAAACTTAACAGTTATTTTCCAAATTTTGCAAAAGTTTGTGTAATTTGTGTAATTTTAGCTTCAATAGAAGATTTGCCGGAATCTGGATTTTTTTAACTAACGTAATAAAAATAGGAGTTTGATATTTTCAGCATCATCGACATTCACAATTTCAGAATATTATTTCAGCAAAAAAGAAATATTTTCAATGTAAAAAGAGTTTTATGATTCGGAGAAATGTTAATTTTTAATTATTTGTTTGAGTTTTCGAAAATTTGAAAAAATCGAACAGACTGTATACTTGAAAATTAATCGTTGATCAACCAAGTGTTAAACCTCATTAAAACGTTAACAACACACATCTAGCGAATTATTTTGTCAATACAGAGTCCAATGCGCTTCATGACGAAAATAAAATATCCTGGTTATTCTTTCTGGAGCGTTGAACCCAAGTTTTTCCATGAGCTCACAACAGTCAATATTGCCTTGGAGCACGTCAAAAATCAGCAAACGTTGGAGAAGCTAAAATCGCTGCTGTAGCGTTGGTAGATGAATCAAAGCACATCGTTGTTGGTACGGTGGAAGAATCTCACGTGTGCGACACGGAAGGTGACGAAGTGCATACCGTATGAAAGCCTCCTGGACTCGTTCCAGACGAGCGATTTGCATGATACGGGGCAATAATAGTAACGCCATATTCCAAAATACTTCCGCATCCGAAAGATATTCAATTTGCAAAAAAGAGCTAACCGCGGTGGAGGTTGGTACTCGGATTCTGATGGCTTTTCCGCAAACGTGATCTTCAAGTGGTCTTGTTGTGTAGGGGTTATCACGCCTATCTAGAGAGTAGGAGGTTGAGGGTTCGAGTCCCTCCAAGACACGTGGATTCTTTTTCGCAAATTTCATATCAATTTGTCCATTTCAAAACATATGCTGGGCATATGTACAGCCAAGATATTTAACAAAAAAAAAGCTTGAGGATTATTACTCCTAGCCACGCCCATCTTCACCGCAACTAGGGAAAGGAAGGAAGTGTTGATTTAGTACTTACTTAACGAGAGGCCACCGACTTAGCGACACCCTCATAAGTACCACGGAGTTGGATAATGAGGAAGGTATTCGTTGGGTCAGGATTTGCCTGTAGCTGGCAATGTAACCATGGTAGATCTTACCCCGTAACACACCACGTAAAGGTGTCTACACAGCGTTGCGGGTCGACATTGTAAATATTCTTATAGCAAAAAATTGAAATTTGCAAAGATGATGTTTTCAGCAAAGTTCGTCTGGTAGGAATGGACTGTTTTTCGAAGGAAAAAAATATGAATTTTACAAATAAGCGACTCTTATGTGCTTGCAATATTCTTGCATATGGTCGGGGTTCAGCCAAAACGCACCAAGCGCCAACGAAAAATTACCGATTTTTCTGCTCAACCTTTCGTTTAGCAGATTTAATTGATCGTAAATCGTATCGGATATCCCTCAACCCCATAGCTGAGGACATCCTACAGCAAATGTACGTTTAAATTGATATGAAACTATTTCCGTTGTCCTTTTACGAACAAAAAATCACAAGTCAGTCGAAAAGCCGCTTGGTGCGTTTTGGCTGAACACCGACCATATGTGAAATATTGCAAGCACATAAGAGTCGCTTATTTGTAAAATTCATATTGTTTTCCTTTCCTTTCCTGAGATCCTTCATACAAACACCAAAGTTGTATTCGGCAAAATTGTTCAGAATGTCCAGGACTAGAAAGTGGTGGTCAGTGTTATAAGCACTTCTTCCAAGAGGCGGCGCTAGTGAGCAAAATGAATGTTGTGGTAGAGTCTACCAAACGTTTTCTTTGTCAGTACATTCAAAGTTAATTGCCTATATGCCGGGTATTAAGCCACCCGGAGTGGAAATTAATTACTACGTCTGAAACTTGATTATGCATATGTACAACATTTGAGAGAGTTAGTTCTGAAAATGTATTGCGAGAGATCGGCTGGTACCTGGTGCTGGGAATTTGGTTTCATCCCGACCCCAGTTGCGCATGACGACGGAGGTCCTTTCCGTAGCTTAGTAGGGAAAGCACCTCCGTCATGCGCAACTTAGGGGTCGTGGGATCAAATTCCCTCACCGAAGGTACCAGCCGATCTCTCCAATACCTTTTCCGAACTAAATCTATCACATGTTGTACATATATGCATAATCAAGTTTCAGACATAGTAATTAATTTCCACCCGGGGTGGCTTAATACCCGCATATAGGCAATTAACTTTGAAATGTACTGATCTCGAGTGGCGATCTCTCTCTTCGCTTGTGTGGTCGGGTCGGGATCTGACGACCAAACTGGCACAACCTCACACAACCCTACTTCATTGAGCGCCGTTGCTGATGAAGCAAGTGTGTAGGAGCCGGACAATATTAAATACTCATCCTACTTGGTTTGACATTGTGTACAAAAATACATTTGAGAGAGTTAGTTCTGAAAATGTATTGCGAGAGATCGGCTAGTACCTGGTGCTGGGAATTTGGTTTCATCAGTACCCGCTAAGCTGCGGTGGACGACGGAGGTCCTTCGTAGCTTAGTAGGGAAAGCACCTGTCATGCGAACTGGGGTCGTGGGATCAAACCCCACCGAAGGGGCGGTTACCCTCCAATACCTTTTCCGAACTAAATCTATCACATGTTTTCTTTGTATTCAACCTGCTCCAGCGATGCAAATAATAAAATATGTAACATACTATGTTTTAGGTCATCTAAGAAAACCTTTGGGTCGTCCCAATTATCAGTCCTAATTTCTCCCTTCTCACTGTAAAACGTGAGAAGCGCGAAATGAGTAGTGAGACGACTCACTGACACTACTCAACTCTCACTTCTCACTTTTTACAGTGAGCAGTGAGAAATAGGAAGTGAGTAGAAAGACGTCTCACTTTTCACTACTCATTTCTCCCTTCCTTCTCTAAAATGTGAGAAGTGTGAAGTGTCTTTCTGTAGGTCTCACTACTCACTTCTCAAAAGTGAGAAAGAAGAAGTGAGTAGCGGTGGTAAGTCACCTCACTACTCTTTTCACGCTTCTCACGTTTTACAGTGATAATTGAAAAATGAGGAGTGAGAAATGAGACGACTCACTTCTCACTCTTCGTTTCTCACTAGACTCACTAATCACTTCTCATTTCTCACTGCTCACTTTAAAAAGTTAGAAGTGAGAAATGAATAGTGAGACGTCTCACTACTTACTCCGCGCTTTTTACTTTTCACAATGAGAATAGAGAAATGAGAAGTGGCAATTGAGACTTTTCACTTCTCTCTCCTCATTTCTAACTTTTCACTGTGGCCAAATGTCCTGCTCGGCCAAATTACATGTTCCTATTCAGCCAAATGATCTATTGGCCAAATAACCTAATCGGCCAATTGTCCTATTAGACCAAATCTAGACCATACATTTAATACGTTTAAAATTTAAATTTATTTCTCCTGATTCTTAGTCCATATATGTAGACGTAGAATCAAAAGAAATTAATTTTGGCTGTTACGTTCTTTTCAAATGTTGGTCTAGGAGTGTATTGTTCGGCCTGATGACCCTTTCGGCCAAATGACTTTTGGGCAGATGGGTTTCGGTCGAATGGGTTTCGGCCAAACGACGCGTCCCTCTTTTTTCGCAAAAAAAGCGTTCCTGAATTCATGAATCAGCAAGAATACACCGTGATTTAAGTCACCGGATTCGGGGACACCAGTCACGTTTTCCAGAACGTTCCTGAAACCACGACTAAAAATACACCGTGAAGTTGTTAGCTCACGAATTCATGAACGCTTTTTTTTCGTGCGACGAGCCTTTTTCTCCAAGGGGTCCCGTAGCGTAGTTGACTACACGTTCGCCTTACAAGCGGATGGTCATGGGTTCGATTCCCATCCCCTCCACGAAACCCTCGTCAGTCGCCGGATTCGCAGCCCATACGGTGGCGTTTGGGGTACGCGCCTTATCGTCACGGCTGCCTGATGACGACTGACAACTTGTTCTTCTCGGAGGCATTCCTCCAACGTTACCCGGATATTATGGCAACTGGCAACCGAACAATGCAACGATCATCGGATAGACGACATGGACAAACGGACACAAGGTATTCACGATGAGATGGACTGGCAACGACAATAATAATGACCAATGGAAATATAAAAATAGATTCTGTGTGGATTCTCTACAGCGGTAGATAGTAGATCGACACAGTAGATCGCGGCACAGTAGCGGTTAAGAAACACAGAGTGCCTACCAAATAAAGAAAGGAATCAAAAAGCCTTTTTCTCCGGAAGTGCGTTCTCATGAGCTACAGACTGCAGTGCTGCCGAAGAAATAGGTTAGTCGCACGCAAAAAAAAAGCTTTCATGGATTCGTGAACTACCAACTTCACGGTGTATTTTTAGTCATGGTTTCGGAAACGTTTTGGAAAACGTTACTGGTATTCCCGAATCCGTGACTTAATTAAGAATGCTTAACTTTTGTTTGGTCATGCCTCAATTCTAACTTTCTTTCCACATTTCTGAATGATAATTGACTGCATATTTAATTATGATATGGACAATGTCGTTCGAACTTTTTAAGACATGGAAGAACCGTCGTCAGTGGGAATGATGGTCATTGTTTATTAGAATCCTATTACGCTCACGTGCACTTTAGCTGGAGTTTTATTAACGTGAAAACTGCGAAGGACAGCAGCTAACAAAAAGTAGATGCGTTTGGCTTCTAGTGTACTATCTTGCACTATTATTTATAACAGCTTGGTTGTTGGGAGAGTGAGCGTTGTCGTATCGGCTCATGCAAGTTGCACTGCTTCATATATATTGAGGGCTGTTGCAATTATAATTATAACAAAAATATTGCGGTGCTATGTGAAAATTACGTAATATTTGGCCAATATCAAAAAATGCATAATATTCAAAAATAATTGTTCCGTTTCAATAGCATAGAAACCTAAACGATATATCTCCTATGATTTATTTGAGGAGTAATCTGCGAAATTGGCCAAATTGGGAGTTATGACTGAAACCGGTGCAGTAACCCTAATAAAAAGTTTTCCAACTAATAATATGTATTATACTAACGTATGTTTTCGTACTGTGTGAAAGAAAACTTTCCGTAAAAGAAAAATGCCGAAAATGCTGAGGATCACGCACGAATGTTAATAGAGTTAAAAATATTCCCCTTCGAAAAAAATCTAGAATGAAAAAAAAAACAACACCCATTACACGCAAGGCACCTAACAGTTATCATTCTCACGTATTTTTTAATCCTTTATCTCCAACTAATTCTTTTCGCTGTCCCTCGCTGTACCCCAATCGGATTTTGTTATATTCCATCACAGTAGCCAAGGTGAATTGGTATTGCTGAAGGGGACAACTGGAAGCAAATTTAAAGTAATCCTCTTACGTTCATCATAGTTTGGCAGGAGGTACCTACGTCAATGCACTACTGCTCCAAGAGAATAGCATCAAGTGAATCTTTGGCATACATATCCTTGGAAGCATTTAAAACTTTGCTGCAAGCACCGGGTAATTATCGCGACGCGACCACCCCACGAGGTACAAATGCATCCGTTTTATGACTTGTTGAATGCTGTTTCCTGATTTGTTGTTATTAATTATTTTGGCTTAACCTATTGTGGACCCTACTTAACCTTCGGGGACTCGCGCCGTTGTAAAAAGTACAACACCTTCGAAAAAAGCACGCATCTCGTTCTCAACAGAAGCGGGACTGTGTGAGCGGTCCAGGACCAAGCGAGTCCCGGAAGGTTAAGGAAGATCTATACGTTACGCAAAAGTGGTAATTTTCAATCCTTCCCCCTTCATCGCATTTTGTTTGTGTATTAATTCTCTAAGAAAAATTGTATGGCTCATCACGCTTTTTGAAAATCCGCGTCCCCCTAAAAGCGTGACGTATTTTGTGGATGGTCCCTTAGCTTAGTCCCTGATACAGTATAGACGCGATTTTTTATCACGTGTTTGACACGATTTTCTCACGTCCCGATTTTAGCACCTTTTCGACCCAATTTTGTCAAAAAAAAAAAAAAAAATTTAGTTGTTCTTTCTATTTTTGTAAATAATACCGCAAAACAATGATTTTCATGAAATATCATCTACCGCCTGTGGTTTATTATGAATGATTGCTGAACACCTGTGAAAGGACTCTAAGCATTTTTGACAAGAAATAACGGGTACCGTTTACGCATTTTGCCATTCCAAGGCATAAACTGATTCATATTTGTGAAATGAATAAAAAAATTGAAAATATTTTTTTTCGTTTTTTTTTTTTTGAAAATCGAGATATTACTGTATTTAAATCTTGCCATAACGCTGTTCTGTATTTCAAATAGTAGGTGGGTTATTTTATCTAAAAGCCGACAAGTCATACTCGGCGCATTAATACTTAAAACCTGGGACGGGACTTGCAAGGAGGAAAAAATGTAACTTCAGCTGCTGCCAGTCAACTGGTGTCACGAACTGTCGGATGCAGCCAGCAGCTTTCTGTGTGAAAGTATTGTTATCCCAACTAAAATATTCCACATGATTTTCTTTTACGAAGACTTTTTCACTTTAACGAGTATTCCAAATCAAACGATTAGCTTATTATTAATCAATTATAAACGTTTGCTTTGTTTCCGGTATAAAAATCCTTATGAAAATGAATTCACTAATTCGCGAATTGCATACATTTTTATTTTGCTCAGAGAAGAACACGGGGCTTAGGTGAAACAGTCAAGGAAACAGTAGAAAATTTATGGTCAACTGTGATGAAAAGAAGAACAAGTGTCAACACAAAGGAAAAGAAGCGGCGTCTTTGCAGGTCTCATCTCAGCTTAAAACCATTGCAGAATAACTTTAGATGACAAATTAATCTGTAATCTATTGCTCTAAGTGCAGCACAATCAAGAACATCTTAATGGAATAAACATATGGTCCTTGAGTACACGTTTACTTACAATACATCATCAATCTATTACCGATCTAGCTCTTTCTAATGATTGAAGAGATTTTTTTTTTCATAAAGCCACATAGTCATTTTAACTTCACTCCAATGCAGTTTGTTACACACATACGTACCCACATTTTCCAAGTCCAAAGCATACAAACATGCTAACGAATTTAAGTGCCCCGGTGCTCATTTCCCATCACGAATCGCTGTTTCTGCCACGTGTATCGTGCCGGAAGGTTGCTTGTTAAATGTAAAATTACAAGAAAACCTAATATATTACACACCGCCCGAAACGAGGAGGAGGGCGGAAGAACAGTTTTGCCAGGCGTACAAAGGCGACACATTGCACTTATCCGTGCCACGTAAAGGGGGTGACGTTATAAGGCAGAGCACCGAGTCTGTACCAGAGCAGTAGTGGTACGGATGGATGATGACGGTGAAGAACGTTTGTAGAGAAGGTGACGGCATCAGTGGCAGAGTGGCAGTAACAAATTGATACTGTTTGCACGTTTAATTAATTTGAATGTTTATTTTCGCGATATTACATTACGGCGAACATGCATGCAGGCCACTTAATGTAGGCAGTAGGTGAACCAAGGTTTATCTGTTTGTAACACACATGATTAGAAAAAAATCTTAAATAATCTTAATTATCAAAACAACTATGTCAGTTTCAAATTCGCATGATTAGAAAACAAATCTTACCATATATTTAATATGCTTTAAAAATCATATCATTCAACACATTTTTGCCTAGATTTTTGGATTTTTGGAATATGATTGTCGTGGCCGAGTTAATGTCTTAGAACATCGCCGAATATTTGAATTCTCATGGGCTGTGTATTCACAAGACCGAACCAGTAACTCTAGTGAATCACTCAATCTCAGGAGCACAGGATGCTCCCTCACGAAAATTTTCGGGGAGAAATCGCTTTTCGGGAAAGAAAAACAGCCTGGAGAGTGATAACCATTTTTCGCTCACTTCGATTATCAAACTTCGTTCGGTTACGTATTGCTAAGTGGTTGATTGGATTAGATGAAAATTCGAACGAGAAGATCGTCAGGTGGTGATAGTTCGCTACATCAGTGCTCCAACCGTTAGATCTAGGAATTGATCAAGGATCTAGGTTATGATCAATAAAAAAGAAATCAATACGTGATTATTTTAAAAAATCTAATTACTTCGCAATCAACAATTTTAGGATTATTCAGAAAATACAGTACTGGATGAAAAATATTTATTATTTCGAGCCTGGGAAATGTACCTCAAACCATCGACAATGTCGAACTGCTTCCGGAAGATTGGACTCGCCTTCAATGATAAACCAGTTATATTCCCAGAAGACGTTGAATCAAAATCCCAAAATCATGCTTCTGCAACAATAATGTTCGATCTAGATTCAAAGGTATCTGATGATGACTCGGAACCAGTTACGGATAACCGTTCCAATGGAAAACTCTATTTGTGAATCTGATGGAAAAACTCACGCAACGAATAATCAACAAGAGAGTACAGACCGAAACAATCGGCGACGAAAAGGGATTAGTGATTGGAAACTCAGTTCGTGGAGCTACAAATCTCTCAACTTCATCGGGAGCACACGCATTCTGCAATGTGCTCAAGGACGTGATTCGCACATTGTAGCGCTGCAGGAGGTTTATTGGAAGGGATCAATGGTGCGAACGTTTAGAGAACCATACCATCTACCAGGCTATGGCACACACGAGCTGGGAACAGCTTTCTGTGATGAACGATATGCAAGGCGCGGATCGGGTGTGGCCGATCAATGAAGAATGTGCAGGTTGCGGATCAAAGGACGGTTCTTCATCATAATCAACGTCCATAGCCCACACTCCGGAAGCACTGATGAAATGATGGACGCATTCTACGCGCAGCTGGAACGTAAAGCGACCGCTGAAGCAACGACGTCAAATCATCATGGAGATTTAAACACCAGGTTGGCCAAGAGGAGGAGTTTAGACCGACTGACATGGAAGTTCCGCCTCACCGGCTGACGAACGAAAACGACATACGACTAATTGATTTCGCCGCCTCCAAGAATATGGTCATTCGCAGCACCTACTTGCACAGCCTCATCGCGTACACCTGGAGATCACCACTGCAGACAAAATCACAAATCAACTACGTTCTGATTGATGGACGACACTTCTCCGACATTATCGACGTCCGAATATATCGTTGCGCTAACATCGACTCTGACCACTGTCTGGTAATGGTTAAACTGCGCTCAAAACAATCCGTCATCAACCATGTTCGGTACCTACGACCGCCGCGACCTAGAGCGACTGAAAACCTGATGTCGCTACCATATGCGCACTGCATCTCAGGCAGCGTTGCCGGAAGAGGTGACCGATGGGGCCCCTTTTGAGAACTGCTGGAATACAGTTAAAGCAGCCATTAACGACGCTGAGGAGAACAACGTCGGGGATGTGGGACGAAGTCAACGGAACGATTTGTTCGACGAAGAATGCAGACAGATTCTGGAGGAGGACGAAGCGCAGGCGGTCGCGCTGCAGCAAGGTAGCCAGCAGAACTTGGAACGTTATAGACGGAAGCGGAGACAGCAGACCCGCCTTTTTCAGGAGAAGAAACGCGCCTGCCTGGAAGAAGCGGAGAGCGAGGAGATGGAACAGCAGTGCCGTTCTGAAACGCATGTTCTATCAGAGCTCGCTCCTTCCGCAAAGGCTTCGTGTCGCGAGCCGATATGTGCGGGATAAGGATGGGACATCTTGACGGACGAACGCGTGGTGATCGAAGCTGGAGCACTACGAAGAACATTTGAATGGCGCTGAGAGTACAGGCAGTGAAAGTCAAGGCAACGGAGGAGATGACTACGTCGGTTACGGAAGATGAAGTCAACCAGCCCCCAGAGGGCAGTTAAGGATGCCATCAACAGCTTGAATCAATAAGGATGATATCTGAGCTGAGCTCATCAAGATGGGCGGAAAAGCTAGCCACTTGCCTGCACAAACTAGAAACAAACAATCAGAATCTGGAAACTGAAGCTAACGGAGGAGTAGAAGGAAGGGTTATCTGCCTCATCTACAGAAAGGCGACGACTGAAGTGTGAGAACTTGAGCGATCACCTCCTTATTGCCGCCTACAAAGTGATCCCAGATCATCTTCCGACGTCTGTCACCATTAGTGAATGAGTTCGTGGGATGTTATGAAGCCAGCTTCGTTGACGGCCGCTCGACAACGGACCAGATCTTTACTGTACAACAAATCCTTCAAAAATGCCATGAATACCAGGTCCCAACGCACTATCTGTTCATTCATTTCAAGGCGGCATACGACAGTATAGACCGCACAGAGCTATGGAAGATTATGGACGGGAAGTTTACCAGACTGAAGATTTCGGGCGAACACTCTAGTTCGTTCGAATCGGGCCGGGGAATAAGACAAGATGATGGACTTTCTTGCCTGTTGTTCACATTGAGCTAGAATGTGTCATACGGCGAGCCGGGTGTAACAGCCGGGGTACGATTTTCAACAGATCCAGTCAATTTATTTGTTTTGCGGATGACATTGACATTGTCGGCTAACTGTATACCCGCTTGAAACGTGAAGCAACAAAAGTTGGACTGGTGTTGAATGCATTGAAGACAAAGTACTGCTATTGGCGGAACCGAGGCGCGACATGGCCCGCCTGGGAAGGTGTTACGATAGACGGGGATACCTTCTGGTGGTCGAGAATTCGTCTACCTGGATCCTTGCTAACGGCTGATAACAATGTGGGCGTGAAATACGAAGGCGCATCATCTGTGGAAGTCGCCTCACGGGTTTCAGAAAACTGCGATCAAAAAGATTCGCCACCACACCAAATGTGTCATGTACGAGACGCTGATAAGACGGTAGTACTCTACGGACATGAAACATGGATAATGCTCGAGGAAGACTTCAAGCACTGGAGTATTCGAGAGACTGGTGCAGGATAATCTTTGGTGGTATGCAAGAAGACGGTTTGTGGCGAAGAAGATGAACCACAGGCTCGACAGCGAA
Organism: Armigeres subalbatus; assembly: GCF_024139115.2. Taxonomy (NCBI): domain Eukaryota; kingdom Metazoa; phylum Arthropoda; class Insecta; order Diptera; family Culicidae; genus Armigeres; species Armigeres subalbatus. The sequence continues at coordinate 327,500,663 of NC_085140.1, read as the reverse complement.
CCCATATCAGAAGGTGGTTAAAGCCGGAAGGGTGATTGTAATTTAGTAAAATTTAATCACATTTTGACATATTGCACATAATTTTTATAATTGGATCCAAGTAAACTAAAGTACAATTTGACAAAAATATTGTTTACATGACAACCTGCATGACGCATAGCTACGAATAACCGTGAACTGAGTTTTCGGAATTGGGAGGATTTCTTCCGTCACCGAATTACTCACGCGATCGAAATCATTATAGGGGAACTGTTCCATTTTCCATCTCACTGAACATATATTCATCTCATCGAAAAACAGAGGACAGCACCAGTCTTGTCGCTTCTTTTTGCTAACATGCGTGCTCACTGCAGAAACTAAACTAAATAACAAATTAAATACCTTTTCAATGCTTTGTTTTTGATGGGATGGAAATGGAAGCTATGAGATCAAGGGTCTCATACGCCTGATACTGGCGAACAAAGCTCGTGTACTCTGAATCGAAGCTTAGAACCGGTGTTAGGGCGTAATCGTTAATGCGAACATATTTATATTCGGTTAGTTACCAGCGTGTAAATATTTCGTAGAGTGATGAATGTATGTCTGTACTATCAGAAAATATTTAATTTATTAGTATTACAAGTACTTAATGGATTATGGTGTGGAAGGAAGAGCAGGTTCGAAAATCAATTCAGTTCAGCCGCCATTAAAATCTAGCTCTTTCGATTCGAAATCATGCTAAAAAGCTCTTGTTTCCATGCAAGCGCTGTTCATAGAGTCTTCAAATAGTTTAATGCTTCTTTGACAACAAGAACGGATTTAGGGAACCACCAGAAAGAAAGGAAGGTGAAACAAATTACCATAACAGAGGAGGACAAATGTTTCGGCTGATATAAAAATACACAGCATGTGTCATAGTCAAATCAGATTCATGGCTAGCGTAAAAAGTTGGATTAATAACTTACAGGTCTGGTACTTTATGTCATGGGCTACAAAAAGCAAATGAATATTTCTTTCTGCGTAGAACTCTAGCACGGAGTCTTCCAGAACATCTTTTCCTTAAAGCCGTATGAAACCTTGAACTGATTTCAAATTTATGGTATCCAAACACACGTACAATGTTAAGTTTTCTTTCTGTCTCAGTACAATCAAACCAAATGCCCTTTTCCCCAATAAACCCATTCGGATCGACCTACAAATCTACAACCAAGAGAATCAGAGCCATCAATGGGTATACAATCTACAATGAAATCCTACTTCTGATGCCAGCACATTCGGCCGATTGGTTAAAATTCTTTCTCGACTCAATCAAAGCTGCTACCTACTGCTGTTTGGGAACTCCTCCGGATCAAGCATCGCCCACATTCGGGCAAACACGTGTAACTGGATGTATGATTAGCTCGCCCTTTGATTGCGCTCATCGACCATAATCTGAAATGTGTTCCGGATGTGCATATCCAGCAGGTATTATGGCGACGACGACGACGATGGCCAGGTTGATCGCCGCCCGGCCGTGAACACACTTATGCCAGAGTTAGCTAGACGAATTTCCCCACCCGGTCGTGCACCACCGACAGCCGGTTGATGTTGTTCAGTCGATATTGGGCTGGGACCTTTACGCTTACCCGTGGCAGGACTGGTAGATGGAGAACGAATCGGTTCTGTCGAAAGTGTGCTACAAACTCCATAAATGCCTCCGGGTGAGGTGGCAGAACGTACGGACTGCGAGATATTTTCCCCTCTATTTGCATATTTATTGGCCAGATAATAACTCACTGGGCCGGAATATGAAATGATGATCGCATCTTTCCTCTGAGCGCAGCGTCTCGTCCGTCGTCGTCGTCGTCGCCGTTGTTGGTTGGTTGTCGTGGCGCATTGAAGCACCGACCAGCAACCGACCCATTCGAAGGTATTTGTTCACTGCCGAGGAGTCCTCGCTGAGGAGGTAACATTCGCACAGGAAGCACACAATCGAGTGTGTGCGGAATTGCTCCTCTCGGATGACTTGACGCATTGGTGAGTTGGGTGGAAGCTGGCAAGCTCGAGTGGATTTGGGGCGATGGCTGAGGAAGGTCGTTGTTTGTTGGCCCACAATTGACTGCAAGCATTTCCGGCGAAGAAAATTGCTACCGGTTGGACGGTGTTGAGTGCTTCTGCTTCAATGCTCCTGAAAGGTGTTGGTAAAGATCGTTCCGGCATATACCTTGGGCATCTTGGAGTTTAAATTTGAGCTCATAGTGTTCGAAGTTTGTTTAGTGAAGTTTAAAATTTTGTAGTGAACAAAATATCACCTGTGCTGGAATTGAAACAATTCAAAACAGTGCGAAGATCTATCACGTTTTAAGTCCTAATAACTATTTTGAGAAATTCAAAGCTCATCAAAATAAGTGTGTTTCAGTTTTGGAATGTCCTTTTTCTGTCGTAAACTACGCCTAAGAAGAGAGACTTGGATACAGGGTTTAAAATGGAAATTTCCAAATTCGAGACCGTCACGAAATTAGGAGAGATTTCAAACGCCAATTGCGTCTTCATCTTTCGATGGATTTTCGAGATTTTCTTATCAATCGATTCGACTACTCTCCAGCAATTTGTCAATTCTATCGATACTTTTGATTATCAATGAAACTTTTCAAAATTTTGTTCTTTCCAAACCTGGTATAAAATTCAGACTTAATCAGTTCCGTCCAGGCATGCATTTGTTTGACTGCTTCGTTTTCCTGTGTATGAAAAAAAAACATGCTTCGCGTGCGCGCGTCATTTTCATTCAGGATTTCACGGAGAGCGGTCCAATGCGTCCAGAAGCGGTCCAAGTGACAACGACTGTCGCAGCAGTGCCTTATGGTCCAGGTCCAATAAATTTTACTGAAAACGTTTTGCAGCTCTTAACTTGGCTGATTTAGAGTAATTTCTCCTACTTGAATTAGGGTGTTCTTTTTAAAAAAAACTTTATTTTTTATCTATTTTTTTTGTTTCTATTTTCACGAATGTCACCTTCTGAAGACTACAAAAGGCTTTTAAAACGCGTGTTTGCGATAAGAACATCGTCTGTATCTTTTCCGTTGTCGATCAGAGCACAGACAGTTCTTATCGCAAAACACGCGTTGCATAACTCGGTCACCTTACTCCATACCAGTGGATTCGCACCACTGGGAGGCCGACGTCACCATCGTGTACAGAATCCGATATCCTTCGATTAGGACGGGATCCGGTAAATATTCTTCGGAGATTCCGGCGGAGAAAAGGCGGGTTTGAGGCAAATGGTTGTCCACACCGTTGGCTAAATGACAAGATGCTTGCCCGCACGGAGAGGCGGCTGGTTTAGAATATCAATTCAATAATATGGCTCGAACGTTGAAGGTCTGCTACAGAGTTTTGATAGTTACGGTGCGTGTCAGGTAAGTTCCTGGCCGTAGAGCACGTGATTATCAATGATAAGTCCGATCCACAACCGAGACAAGTTGTTATTGGTTGTGCGTTTTGAAAGCGTCCGAACCAGATCAACTCTGGCCCTACAATTAACCTAAACTCCGCGGAAGTGCTGTAAGATGAGGCTCCTGTCGATGGACATTCCAAGAACTTTACGATATTCTTGTTGAGGGATTGGATGCTCTCCCAACAACGCTTGACCTGGACAATTGATGCTTCAATGGGATGTCGCCTGAGGACACACTTACTGGCGGTCATAGTGAAGTCCAGCTGGCCCAGTGAAGAACAGAAACTGGATCTTGGACGAAGGCGTTAGTTTTTTAGCATATGATACACAATCCCGTCTGTACCGGAGGAGTTCCCATTGCTGTTTGGGAGGGCGAATGACAACTCGGCAGCAGATACGGTAGATTTAAGCCGGTTGTGAGGGACGAAGTGCAACCAGTGATTGTCCGCTGGAACTTGGTTGAGTAGTGGTTTACCGAAACTAGCCCGACAAAGCACTTTCCAAGCCTGTTGGCTACCTCAGAGGATCGGTTATGACACGACCAAGTGTATTGAGGTCAATGGGGAATATCTTCACTTGCCACTAAGCACGTTGACTTTTCCTCAGAGTTTAGCAGCGAAATGAGCCGGGTTGACCGAATGGAGGAAATCCTCCAACTGTTTCCCTTGGCTTCAAATACTGCTGATCTGCATTCATAGTGTCTGAATGGCACTTACATAGAATAGTCTCCGTAGCACCGAGTTCTGGTTTGCTGGGTGCAGGCAGCAAGGACGGTTTGGGTAAATTCTGGGCGTGTTTCGTTCAAGTGTGCGTAGGAGGTGGGGATCATACGCCAACCAGTCGGCGGGATCGTAGTGCCGTCTTGGCCTCTGAGTGATGTCCGAAAGCGAGGCATGGATGGTGACCGTAATCGGAAAGTAGTTGCTGCCAAATACGTCTGACGACAATCTTCACTTGAAATCAAAATAAATAGACCGACTAGCAGCGGTCATAGCTATGGATGTGGCCGAGTGGTAAACTAGTTGGGCGAACTGTAGTAAGTGGCACAAAATCCGTAGTAATCCAGCACAGGTTTTATGTTCCGTGGAAGTTAGGAAGCAGAAAATATCAAAGTTTGCGTAGAAATATTTTGTTGGTTATGTGGCGAACACAGTGCCTCGTTCGTGACTACCGTGGCTGTAGACCGAAAGATCCTCACCTTAAAGAATGGCTCACCGTGGCTTAGACCGAAAGATCCTCATCTCAAAGAGTTTTTACAGAAGCATCTGCTGCCTTTGTTTGAGAACCCTTCAATCTTCTGGCCGGATCCACTTCGTACTACTATTAAAATGTTGTGCATGAGTGGGCTTCAAAATGGTGGGTTGACATCAAGGAAGAAGCGCCACAGAGCTCTGGTCCGACGGTTCCTATCTCACGCTTCCTCGGGTCGTCCGATGACAAAAGACCGCCAGGGCGTACTTAGCTAGTAGTGCAGCCTGGGTACTGTTGTCCTTCTGACATCAGCTAGAGTTAGAAGGTACGCCTCGAGCGTATGTTCAGGAGGTGTGGCTCAAACGGGTCCGCGACGTTAGGCATAAGTATGTAGGTTAAGCATAAGGACTTTGGCATAAGTACGCTAGGCATAATAGACGTTTCATAATTCAGCCTTCTTTATGTCATGGGCTGTTCTTTAGGTCATTTTATGCCTTTCGTCCATTATGCCTAACGTACATTATGCCTATCGACCGTTATATCTAACGTCCATTATGCCTATCGTACTTATGCCTAACGTACTTATGGCTAACGGGGTATACCCGGCTCAAACAGCGTCTGCCTGGTACCCCAGCGGATGATTAACGAAACGCTGTATCGCGTCAGCTATACCTAAGGTGGCAGCCCACCAGCGCGTTACTAACGTGACCGTGGTAAGGTAGCTTGAAGCCTCTCAAATACCACGAAAATGGAGATAGAAGAAAAAGGCTATTTTTAACAACCGTCTCGGCAACGAAATAAGGACTATAATTGGAAACTCGGTACCTGGAATATTAGGACCCTAAATGAACCTGGACGAGTGAGCCTTTTAGCTCGTTAACTGGAGATCGTGAATTCCCACGACCAACACTGCATTCAAGTATAACATCTATCACAGCGGCGGCGGAAAAGCAGAGCATGTATTCGTGTTGTATACTACTCTGGACACTCTTTAATCCACTTGTACTTTCCTCTGAGGAACCGATCCATGGAGTCAAGCGTGACCCGATTGACCTCTTACAGGCCTATAATCCCTCCTTAGCCGTGAGGTAAGACGCGCGGCTACAAGCAAGACCATGCTGAGGGTGGCTGGGTTCGATTTCCGTGCTGGTCTTGGCAATTTTCAGTTGAAATTGTCTCGACTTCCTGGGCATAAAAGTATCATCGTGTTAGCCTCATGATATGAATGCTAAATGGTAACCCAGAAACCTCCAGTTAACAGCTGTGGAAGTACTTAATAATACTAATCTGCGAGGTGGCTCTGTCCCAGCGTGGGAATGTAATGCCAAGAAGAAGAAGAGAAGAAGAAGGCCTATAATCCACGGCGAGCTGCCGTGCGTTAACAGCCAACAGCTGGTTGGGAAGGTTATTCCAGAAGTGTTGATGTTCCACTGGAGTCCAAGTTGACCTCCAGCGAAAGTTCGGGGGGTCGGGAAAGGAACAACGATCCATTCCGGTGAAAGGTAGGAGCAATGAGTTCAACAGACTAGTCGAGTTGCAGGGTTGTTACGGAGATCCTGAAATATTTTCCGCGCCAAATCCGCGCCGACTAAAATCAAATCCGCGCCATTTCCGCGCGACATGAAATCCATTCCGTGCCAAATCCCCGCATCCAGATCTAAATTCTAATTAAATACACGGTATATGTAAATTTTTGTATAACAATTTATTGAACATCTTCTCTTCAAGTTCTTTTTTTACAATATTACTGATTTCAAATGATTTAAAACTTCAACATATGTTTGTATCAAAATGCTAATAGGACTAATAAAACCGCAGTAGATATTACACATTCTCAATGCCTTAGTTACCACTAGAAGTACTGAATCTAAGGAACAAGAACTAAACAGTCAAACTATTTGCATAAGCACCACCTTTGGATTAGATGATGGCTTTGGCATGTTTTGTTCCTTATTTCAGCTTTCTTTTTGTTGATAGAACTTTATAAAATTCGGCACAAAGTACGTTGATATACAAATGAATGTAAGGCCAGATTTGATAATAATTGATTAAAGATAAACGTGGCAAATATTTAAAATCTGCCAAAATCGCAATTTCTTTTGAAGTAATTAATTATGCAACTTTGTTATAGTCATTGATCAGACAAACTTGCGTAGATATTAGGAATTAGACAATGAAGCTCCGTTTTGAAACAAAACTCTGTAAAACAAATATTTAAATTCATATCAAGCAACAAATAATACAAAATCTAACATAGTTGCTCAAGCTCCGTTGATTTTAAGTCAGAATGAAGCGTGAATTCCATAAAATTCCACAGGAATATTTTTGAAATTTCAGAAGAAATTTCTTTGGAAATCAACAGAATAATTTAGAAAACTCCAACAGAAATAAGTCCGTTATTTCTCCTAATTCTTAACAAACTTTTCTAAAAGTTCATGCAGAAATTTTTTGACCATTCTACTGGAATTTCATTTAAAAAATCATCTTTCGTGCAGATTCATTCCAGAAATTTCTGCGGTCATCCTCGGAAATTCTCAGAAATTTTCATGGAGATGTTTGCAGAAATCAACTGCCCTAATCTGCTGAAGTGCAGAAGTCGCTCCAAATTAGTCGAGTATTCTTACAAAATTCCCTGGAAATTATTTTGTAACTCATTTGAATTTTGTCGTGAGTTCAAGTAAATTCTCCACAAATAACCTGCGGAAAATCTTCAGAGCTTACTTGCAGAAATCCTTTCATGAATTCCTACGGAAATCGCTTTAAATTCTTGCAGAAATTGATTGGTGACTTCTGCGGAAAACTCGGTTCTATTTTGAGCACTTATTAAAAAAATTCTGTGATCATCCTATAACTATTTTAGAATTCAAGACGGCATTTCGATTTCCATAGTCATTCCTGCGGTCACCGCTCAGAAAATTCCTCAAAAATGTCTTTTACTTTTTCTGGTTTTTAATGCTGAAATCCTCTTTGCGCTGTGGAAATTTATTTCAAGGAATTTATACAATGATTATCATAGGGTCCTTGTGGAAAATTCTTTAGGAATTTTCTTCGTTTTCAGTTGGTAATCCTGTAAAATCGGAGTGAACCGAAAATATCATAAAAAATCCACCAGAAATAACTTTTGAGAATCATCTTCTAATTTTTGATCGACTTTCTGCGGAAGAACTTATTAAAATGAGGTATCTGCATTAAATCACAGAACATTTTTATGTTTTCAATTGTTGTATAAACCCTTATTCGTTCTAGATGAATGATAGAGGAAATATGAAATGTTCCAATATTATGAAACAATTCCTGACGACTTTTGAAGAATGATATAAAATATCATGCTGAGTGGTTCATCGTAAAAGAAACAACCAATCAGAAACTGACAAATATCTTGGAATTACAAATAAATTGACAAGATGAAAATTGGTGTTCATGTCCTCCAATAGACATGGTTTGTGTGCGTCGTGTTTAGAATGGATTAAAATGAAAAGTGGCGTATCTCTCCTCATAACATTTGTTTAAATAATGCTTGAGATGAATGCATGCCATACAATAAGGACTTGGACATATCCGAAAAATAATGTTAATAACCTTCAAACGTAAATTTGTTCTGTAAAAAATAAAGCCCATCTATGAAGGCATCAAACTGTTTTTCAAATAAACTTAGATTTAGCATTTTATTTATTAAATTTCCACCTAAAACTAAATCCGCAAATCCGCGCGTAACCCTAAAATCGTTATGTAAATCCGCGCCAAATGCAAAACCGCGAAATCCGAAAATCCGAAATCCGCGTAGTCGTAACAACCCTGGAGTTGTGCTGGTTGGGGAAGAAACCAGGTTGTGTGTATCCTGGATGTATTTGGAGGTGCTGTGATCTACTGGAGATTCTTCTGCGGTGAAATTTGGTGCTTCCTGGACCTGTAGACAGGGCCGGAAAATAGAGCTGATGAGGATGCTGTGTCTGTTGAACTTATTGCCGGGTTCGTGTCCCTGAAAGAAGATTTTGTGTGCCCAGGAAGCGTAAATATTCACAACGTCGGACGTTTCAACAGAAGGGTGTTAAACTGCATACTTGGCCTTTGCTCCTCGTTGTCTTGCCCCTACGTCGTCCAGGTGGAAAAACTAAGCGTCCCGAGTATGGCTAACGAAGCAGCGCTCTCTCGGAGTCTTCCGGAGTTTTTCTGTTTGTCAATATGCTTGAAGGGAATGGCGTCCTATTCCGTCTATCAGCACCGGGGATATTCCACGGTTCCGGTGTGGAAAAGACGTCAGCCTAGGGGGCCGACTGCGGGGTTCTCGGCACGCTTTTCTTGTATGGTGTTTGATGATCCACTGAGTGCCGGGGTCACCGATCGTTCCGGTGAGGTAATGACGTTCTGTCTACCGGTGTCCCGACTATACAGTGCACCGTGGTGTTTTTCGATAACATCCTCAGGCGCCTGGTTGATCCAAGGTTCCGGTTGGAGTATAGCTTTCAGTCTTACGGTCCCGACTGTCAGGATCGGCAGCAGCTCAGATGTTTCAATAGTGTACACGAGTTTTGCCACGTTGGTGGCTGTAGGCGTGTGGGGTGTTTGAGTGCTTGTGAGAAGGTGGTTAGGGGTCGTACACATTTGTAGGCATATCTGCCGTAACCCAAGTCGAGCACATATGTATATATCCACATACAGATGTCTCAATTTCGGTTAGTGGCAGTATAAGTGGGTCTTTCGTTTTCATATACAAACCTGAAAATGGTTTCGTACTAAGTGTACGACCCCTTGGGTTATGGCAGGTGGTTCGCCACCCTTTTTGTTTGTTACACACTGGGATTTTATGAACACAGATAAAAAAATTGCATTTTAATTCACATATTTGGAGCATACAAATAAAGGGCCCTCATTAGCCGTGCGGTAAGACGCGCTACAAAAGAACCATGCTGAGGGTGGCTGGGTTCGATTCGGTGCCGGTCTAGGCAATTTTCGATTGGAAATGTCTCGACTTCCCTGGGCATAAAAGTATCATCGTGTTAGCCTCGATATTACGAATGCAAAATGGTAACCTGGCTAAGAAACCTCGAAGTTAATAACTGTGGAAGTGCTTAATGAACACTAAGCTGCGAGGCGGCTCTGTCCCAGTGTGGGGATGTAATGCCAATAAGAAGAAGAAGAAGAAATAAACCGAACATTCTGTCAACTTACTCTTCTTTTAATCAATTAAATTTAAACCATAAAATTATGTAAAATTATTCTAGCATCACACCACACCTTCAAAACAAGTAAAATTTTATAAGATTCGCATACTACATAAAATCATCATTGTGTAGTAGCAGATTGCCTTAGAATAATAATAAATACTGAATGAAAACAAGAATTATTTGAATAACTTTCGAACTACCAATCAAAGCAATCGACTTGCAAATAGTAGGCTATCACACAAATAAAAGTTTGATTGACAGAACGGAACAACGAAAAAGAGACTAACCTAACCAGAATGTTTGGTACTTCGCCTATGTATCACTAGTAGGGTTTCCACTTTTCGTTTCAATGAGACCAAGCAAGCGTTTCTCGTGCCAATGGAGAATCTTTTTCGTTGTTTATGTTGAGGATTATCTTTCACATATCAATCTTTCTCTACAATTACCCTGGATGATAAACGAAAATCTTGCCTATTATTGCTGTTCCAGAGAAAACTTTCCTTTTACGGTTCAATTTTCAAACTCGCAGCTGTCACTTCATACTTTTCTGCTGTTTGGCATGGCATTGTACGATGACAACGGCAATTACCAGGTTTTGTTCAGTGTATTGAAGATTTCCAGGCTGGCGTAGAACTTTGACAGCTGCGGTAGAACTGGAAAATTGGAAAATTTTAAATGGAAAATTTTAAAAAGATCCGCAATAGATAAAAATCCTTTTTCGTTTCATCACTTTTACCCACTCACTCACTTTTCGCGAGAATTACCACAGAACAATTACAAAACTCTATGACCGCGCCGGGATTCAAACTCAGAATAGTAACAATAATAGCCGCAGGGATGCGCTTACTCTAGCCACACCACCACGCTATCTGTATGAAAACATTAGGATATTTGTTCTACAGCTACTACCAGTTGCATTGAAGATGTCACGAAAGACTCGAATATGAGCATGAGCATGAGCATGAGCATGATTGACCGCCGATTGCTCTCCGTTATTGCCAGGTCAGCTGAAATACAAGAGAACCAACAGATGATGTTTGGGACTAACATCTTCATCAATGTGTAAAACTGGTGACCCAAAATTAACAATACCAGCGCCGCCGTGTCCGAATGCAGGTCAATTTGAGGAATAGGTAGGAAAATGATGACGTGATACTCGCTTTGATGGAAGCCGACGAGTCATCTGCACTTCACGAGAAATCACTGGGATGTTGGATAGGGGTGGGAAGTGTAGCAGGGTTCGTTTTGGTAAACGGTTTGCCGTGTAGTGTAGTTTGATGGAGTTTAAACAAAACACAATTGAACGCGCACTAGTTAATCGATTTATCGATCGCACTTAGCAAAACAAAATATTTCGAAGATCGCGCGATCACTCTGCGTACTAAAAGAAACACGATAGAATACGCACTAACTTTTCATTTGTCAATTAATTTATTACCCACACAACGCGAGACAAATATATCAATGATCGCGCGATCGTTCTGCTTATTAGATGAAACCTGATCTGGCACTAATGTTTCATTTGCTAATTAATTTATTCACTTACACAAAACAGAACAAAATATTTCGAAGATCGCTTGATCGTTTTGACTATTATCGTATCGTATATTTGTCATTTCATGTTTTACTCTGTTATTCACAAAACAATTTGAGATATAGATTTAAAAGTGAAAACTGTTGAAAGAATCTTAATAAAGAAAACTAGCATTTCTATATACCGCCGCCAACCGTAAATCGAACACATCTGTATATGAAGGCCCATATCAGATTGTCCGACCAGACCACGGCAGTATAGGAACATCTGATCTGATTTTTTCTGGGTATTATTTAATGTATGGGATTGTGGAATTGAATTCACTACCGGTTTTCATAAAAAACAAGAACCCTTTGTGTTCAGGCGCTGTAAAAGTATTTTAATTAGTTATTAATTGAGCATTTCAGCATTTCAAAGCGTTTCATTAGATACTATGATAAGTGATGTTTTTCTGTATCTTAAAATATGTAGCATTAAAGACAGTAGTCAAATCTTTGGTGTAATTTCTGGCCACCCGCTTTTTAAATTGATAATTGATTCCTTTTGGAAAATGTTTGAAAATTTATTTTCAAAGCCCGACGATTGCTCCTTGAGAATTTTTTCAGGAAATATATCTCTTGAAGGCAATAAATCAAAACTAACTCGACAAACGCTGTATTTTCTCCTATCGTTAGAAGAGTTATAACATCTCCACCAAATTCTATTCTCCGATCACGTATATCGACCACAACAAATAATACTGTTCTTAATCCTTACATCTAACGAATTTGATCGATTTAAGTACTGCACATTGAAGACGTTCCGATCGGGTGGGAACACGTATCCATAGTCACTATCAGGCTTGTAAAATGTCATCTGCATGTCATTTGACTAATTTGTTCATAACTTTTTCAGAAGAAAATTTACTTTATATTTTAGATGTTCTCTAACGCTTGAGTAGGGCTATATTTTTGTCCAAGGTACTTTACTCTAAGTATACATCTCGTGACTGGAGAGGAAACTTTCCAAATGTCACGTTCATTTGACATAATGTCATTTGAATGACATTTTGCCTCCCCGAATCACATATTTACAGCAATGCCTTATTAGACAAAGTTGTAGAGCACACTTAAGGGCTATAAGTTAGACATACCTCAGGAACCGATAGCTAACTTCTGAACAAGTTCTGGTATTATACAAACGAATGCAAATGACATTTTACAACACTGGTCACTATCAAGCAAAAACACTATATGAAGGCGAATGTAGCCAAACGAACTTGTCACGAAAAGACTCGAATATGAACGAAAAAGAGTAAACCAACAACGTTTGGCGGC